>NW_011489308.1:186789-197359 GCF_000754665.1 Bison bison bison | reverse complement strand
GCCGGGCCGCGAGCGGGGGCGGCCCTGGCTTCCGCGGGCGGAGTTGCGCCCCGGGCCCCATCTCCTCCGGGGTTCCCCGGGCCCCCTAGTCTCCCCGGGAGGCACGGAGTCGTGCCCTCGTTGGCCAGCGTGGAGCAGGGCCGGGGCGCGAACTGGCCCGGGCGGTCCCGGGCTCTTTGTCCCCCTCCCCCTCCCGGGAGCACTTCTCCTCCTCGCGGCCCCGGCTCTCGCAGAGCACAGGATCCAGACTTTCCTGGAAGTTGTTTATGGAGTTGGGCGCTCTCACCCCGGCCCTTCCCCCTTGCGCTCTGCAACTCGCGCAGGCTCACTCTCCCCGAAACGCAGTGGGCTCACGTGCTGGCTTCCCCACGGCGGACGATTATTTACAGTCCGCTGAAATGCTTTTAAATGGGCCACATCTGCACGGCGCGCGGGCCCTGGGCTGGGTTGCACCGCGCCTGGGGTTTAACACAACCCTTTGATAACGCTCCGCAGGTTGACTCACAGGCCGAGTCCTGCCTAGTTCAGCTGTGATTAGAAGTTAATGTTTGGGAAGCGATGACTAATTCGAGGCTCGCCATTGCTCTTTAATTCTTACTGAGGATATGAACATGGCTGTCCCACATACACAGCGTTCGATTATTTTGTCAACGTGATCCAGCGTTGAAGTGCAACTTATATCATGAAAGTGTTAACATTCCGATCGGTCCCAGAAGATTTGTTTAGGGGAGATTTTTCTTTCTCTCTTTACTTTTTAAAAAAGAACTTGCTTCAGGCTAAACTTCAGCATAGGAAATTTGCCCAAAAGTTAATTGGTTTTCCAAATAACTGCGATGAAGTTAGTCCACTCGACTGTAACTTGAGCGGAAAGAACACTTATCGCCCCCACTCCCATCGCCCCTCCTATTTGCAGGCCTGTGATAAGTTCTCCTCCCTCAGACCAAGGGGTTTTGGGAACTCAGAAAAACGCACTTAACCTGCTGACAAAAACCTGGGTTAAGGGAGAGGAAGGAAAAACAATTTAGCTGCTTGCCCTAAATATTTCAGTTTGTAAGAAGTAGACTTAGGTGTGCTGCTTTCTCTTACCCCTGGAAATGAGTTTCCGGACTCGTGGGTAAAAATCTGTGTTGGCATTGCACCCCACCGTCTGCACAGCTATGCTGCTGGTTAATATGTTTCGAAAGCATAATACCCATAGGATATTGAATTCCCCATTTTGTGGCATCTATAAGCCGAAAAGAATTGCCATTGAAAATTGTACCTATTTTTCTAGTAAATGATTGCATGAAAGTTTGTATCAGCAGTTTATGGATTCATAATATTCACAATTTACTACAGTTTTATTTGTTTTAATGCGTTTGTTGACCAAGTGTGCATCTGTAAGTTTGACTTTTATTTCTGCTAATGAGTCCTAAATTCCAGTTTATTCTGATTGGAAACTCAGAATATATATGATTTAACATCAAGGCATAGGTGCCCTTGCTGATTGCTTCCAGTCTCTCTTCCTTGGTTTTATGAATCTGGGGAATTTTAACTTTTTGATAAACCCTAACTCTAATTAAGGAATTTAAATAACTATATTTGCTTATGAATAGTATGAATGTGGGTTGTAAATACTGTTTTTCACAAATTATTGAATATTTGAATATAAGTTCATTTATTGCCTCATTTTTCCATCGTGGGGGGGAAAAAAAGCTATTACAAATGAGAAAACTTGAGGCTCAGAGAGTAAGATATTGTCCAATGTGTCACACTAGCCAGGTTGGACTGAAACCCATATCTTTAGGGTCTGAGTTCAGGAGTTTTTGTGCTGCTACACAGTTGTAAATATGTAAGTATGTAAATTCTTAAGTTACCGTTGTAGTTACATTGTTGACATCTTTATCATCTAGGTACAAACATATGGCTGGGTTTATATTTCATTCATTACGTGGCTTTTAAAGAATCTTTGGATGTTTCTGGATCTTTTGCAGTTCTTAAAAGTTGTATAAATTTTGATGGTTGCTGTATTGACGACATTTGTCCATGGTGAGAAGAAAATGACACCTGTCTTGTGTTTAGGGCTTGAAAACAATTACGTAAAACTTAGTTTTGAAAAAAGGTGGGGAGTCCATAGTCATTTGATTCTTTGGGTTTTGTTTATACCTAAAACAGTTTAGAAGTTGGGAAAAACACCTACACTGCCTTGGCGTTTACCTCGGCTTTTAAAAGTATCCATCTGCAACCTGTGTTCCTCTGTGTTAAATGTTGAAATTTACCTTTGGTATTTAGAATTTCATGGCGACCAAATATCAGTTGGAGAAGTTTGCAAGGACTCTCTTTGAGAACGTATTTTAAGAAGTCTTTGTTTTCACCTTCCCGATAGGCCAGTACCGATGCAGGCACCGCCGGGGCGCTGACTCCGCAGCACGTGCGGGCTCACTCGTCCCCCGCGTCCCTGCAGCTGGGAGCCGTGTCTCCGGGGACGCTGACCCCCACGGGAGTGGTCTCGGGCCCGGCAGCCGCGCCGGCTGCTCAGCACCTTCGACAGTCTTCCTTTGAGATCCCTGACGATGTGCCTCTGCCAGCCGGCTGGGAGATGGCGAAGACATCTTCTGGTCAGAGGTACTTCTTAAAGTAAGTGGAAAAAGGGTGGGGGAATATTTTCTGGCACCAAGATACGATTTATTTTTATATTTTCCTTAATATTTATGTCAAGCTCAGTGATCTCTTCCATAATTATTTTTTTTTCCAGGATGGTACGACCTAAATACCTTCTTTGGGTAATATTTTGAAAGCTTTATGGATTCCTGGCTCATAGCCTCTTACTAAACTTTTTTTTGTGGCAGTTAGGATGTTCTCATTTTGAGTTTGTGCCAAACCTGTTAATTAGCCTAGCTCTAAACTGAAAGGATCCCATGAAGAATTTGAAATTGAGAGAATTAGGAGGCTGGCATAGTTTTATGAAGTATGTAGGGCACAACTTACCTTTTTAAACATTTTACTGGTAGAAAAGAACTATAAAAATAAGTACGACTTCCCTGGAAGTCTGATTACAGTATTTTAGGTGTGAGATGACGGACCCTTTAGCTGCAGTTTGATGTGTATTATCATTTTCTCCCTCAAAAAGCAAAGAGAAATATGCATTTTCATATTTGATATGCAGCAGTTCAGTAGCAAACTTCTTTTGAGCCAGCAGGTCTTCAAAATAGAATCCCTCTTCTCAGGGTAAACAAAAACAAGGCTATTGGGTTATTTGTTTTTCTCAGCCTTATTTTTTGTGTGTTTAACAAATGTGGCAAATTTTCATTGAAGCTGAAAAGATCAAAGTAGAATTTTGTTTCCTCTCACTTTGAAATTATAGATAAGACTTTAATATTTTTATTTGGCTTCTTTGGCATAGGTACAGAATGTTTCCTATAAGTAATTATAGACTGAAATTGATATTTTCAAAAAGTTGCTAAGTTCTGTTCAATCATGTTGAGATAATAAAATTAAAACAATCCAAGTTTTGATTGACATCTGTCTTTGACAGTTTACTCCCAAGGCAAATGTAACATTTATTCATTAGATCAGATAATACAATAATAATAATACTGTTTTGTTGTATATCTTAATATTTTATATTGCCTTTCAGGGCAGGTTGTTAACTTTCAGTGTAAGATACAGTTTTGTGACAAGCTTATTTAGGAGAAAAGCAGAGGGAAAAGTTTGATCTTGAAAAGTTTCTGCAGTTTTTTGCCCCCCTTTCCTGCAACTTTTTTCTTTTTTAAATCGTTTTCTGGTGTCCCGGTATCCATTTCAGAGGGTCAGGTTTCAACCAGAACAATAAAGAGCCTGAGACTGGAAGGTACACACAAGTCTGGCAAACTCATCTGCATGAGCAAGATCATTTGTTCTGAAGCAGACATCCACAGTAAATGATTGAAAGAGTTGCTCGCTGTGAGGGATGTGTCTTGAAGGGAAAAGGAGTGGAAACAAACCAGGTTGTTAGGAAAAAGAAAGGCTGTACTTTTCTGAAGCTCTCCCTGCTGGGTCGCATGCTGACCTGGGGAGATTTTTAAACAGTTTAATAGCCGGCTTGCCTCTCTTCTTTGGTTGATGTTATAGCTGCAAGTCTGTGATTAAAGAGCAACATTTATGCTCCCCTTTTCGTCTTTTGTATCTTGTAATAATTGCTTCGAGGTGACATCTGCCTACATTTTTATGTATGTACATTTAATAATCTTTTTGTTTTGACCTGAAATGTTCTGTATTTTATTTTTTAAAGTTTCCAGTGCTGCTTTCTTTGAGAAAGTGTCTCTCTCAGAGGTGGATTAACAAAGGAAACACGTACACCCCCCACCCCAAACACCCCACTCAAGTGAGCCTCTGGCGAAGGTAAACCAGGACAAAATGATCTGAAAATTATGCCATATGGGTAGTGGTTTCCATGGAAAAGAAAAACTGGAAAGAAGATAGATTAGCATGATTGTTTTTCAAGATTTTTGAGAGATTCTCACTGGAAGTAAAATTAGGTTTATTATGTGATAAGAATCGTGAAAATTTTTGACTCTGTGGAATATTTGGCTCACATCAAACCTTCAGAAATAAAAAGGTGTCCCCTTATGATTGATCTTGGTCAGTAAAAGTCAGCAAAATCATGGGTTAGTTGGTACACATCAGGAATTACAGAGAGGGCCCCTAAGCACTGGCTGTGGAAGTTGGATGTGGACTTAGAAATTTAGTATCTTCTAAAGGATCTGCTTTATGAGCAGTGTGGAAGTTGGAGAAGAGTTATAGAAAGATTAGTTCACATCCAGTTGGTAGCTATTTCCATGATGTTGTGGGGCATGTGAGTTGTCCTAAACAACTTATTTTTGTGTGTTGCACAGGAAATGAGATTAGTATCTGCCTTGACTTAGAGTTGAAGGTAATAAATGAAGTTTTTGGAGCAGGGTTGTTATTTGTCGAAGTTCATTTTTATTCTGGGTTTGATATTTTAAAGTCAAGCTCTCTTTGCAATGAGCAGCACTTTCCTCTTGTGTCTAAAGAAGATTCTTATTGCTGGCTAGATGTAGAATGAAGATTTAAATTAGAGACTTCACACTCATTTCAACAGTGAAAGCTGCACCTTACTATACATTTTTTAAGATACTTGTTGGCCCTAATTTTAAGTTACAAAGTATATAATATGTTGAAATACACACTTGGCATGGAGAAATCTGACCATAAATGGTCTAAATTTGCAAGATGATATAATTTAAAACTTAGAAACATTTACTTTGGAAGCAACTGATTATTGTCTTGTGACATTAGATAAATGACTTTGAAGTTAGTTGGCCCATCCTGTTGTTTCAAGGCAGCATAACAAGGGAAGGATTACAGGCAGGCAGCTGTTGGGACTTTTAAAGCCCTGCCTCCATCAGTGAGATTTTCTGGAGAAGACTGATGCCTTAGGTTGGCAAGTGATAAGGTGGAAGTATGGTCCTAGCTGTTTATCAGTGACACATACTCAGGTTCTGGTATGATAATGAAGTATTTTAAGTTTAGTCTGCGTACTAGGTATAATATTTGTTCTACTGAGTTTACTGTTTAAAACTAATTCCTTCAAAATTGTGTATTGAGCTTTAAGAGAATTCTTTTATTGCTTTGAGAATTACTGCTTTCTTCATCTGTCTTACAGTTTTCCTACAGGAAATAGTTCTTCAAGTAGTTGGTCAACAACTTCCTATTTCTTTATAAGCTGCTGAATAACTTCCTGAATTAGAATTCTATATCTCTGGTTACAAGAGTGTTCTTACTTCTCCAGTTTGTTTTATTGACTCTGATGCTCTGTAACTGTTATGACATACAAAGAACTTCTTATGTAAAATGTAGCATATAAGAACTTATAATTTGATATAAGAAGTCTCATCCAGTGATTTAAAAAATGTGTAGATTTTCATTGTTTTAATAATCTTCTAATTTTTAAGAGGTCATTTTGTTTCATTTCTGTTTTCTTATCATTTTCTAAATAATGGGACTCTGTTTTTAAACCTTGAACATTCAGGGTTTCTTGTGGCTGTGATTTTATTAACAAGTATATTGAGTATCTTGATTCACAGTTTTAAAAGGTATCTTTTCAGAGATTTTTGACATTCCACAGCATAGAAATTAGCCCGTATTCCAACATTAAATGAAGTTGCCTTCTAGGTGTTATTAATTGTTGTAAGTGATTGGAGTCTTTTTTTTTGACCCTTACCTTGTTTTCGAAATGAATGTTCCTCTAACCCTAAGTAAAGCTACTTCAAACATGCATCAATTAAGGAGACATATTATCAATTAAATTGTTTCTTGTTATAATAATTTGATCTTGCATCTTGTCCCAAACACTTAGAAGAGTATGAACACATATATTGTGTATTGCTACTGTAATAAATATTAGGTGTTTTTAAAAGGAACAGTTTTATTGAGAGGCTAATCTGCTCCTTTGGTTTCTTGCTATATCAAATGTAACCCAAATGATTTCCCTTTAAAAATGAAAAGCCTGTGATATTGCCCTTAACTGTTGATTAAGCTGCAAAAAACAAAACCCAGAAAAGCGGGGGGTGGGGGGGGGTGGGGGGGAGCCCACAAACAGTTGAAATTGCAGTCACAAAATATTCCCTAATATAATATTGTAAGTCAATTGTACTTTAGTTTTAAAAATCCCCACAGAGTTAATTCGATGTCTGCGGGGATGGCCAACCTACCCGCCTGTCTCGCTGATTGAGACTGAGTGGAGAGAGATGAAAGCACACCCTCAGCTCTCAGGAAAAATGCTTCCTTCTGCTCAGTGGGTGGGCACTCGGGGAAGAATGGCCTGCCGTGCCACAGATTTAGGCAGGAAAACGCCGGCGAAAGTGTTGAACATGGTGGTAGGGAAAAACAGTTGGAAGATGGTGAGTGTGACAATAAATAGAACATAGAACTTACTTTCCTAAAAATAATGAGTATTGTCAGTGTGAACTAAGACAGGTACTTGATCTTTATTAAACTAGAAGTTTAATTGCAGCAAACTCAGTTAGCTGCAAGATGGTAGGCAAATTTTCTTTAAAAAGTAACGTTAAGAGTATTTCTCCCCCGAAGCTTCATGTTAACTGTAGAAAAAAGCCTGGGTGATAGTCAAATAGTTGAAACTTTAAAAACTTTTTGAAACCCTGAGGTCAGTCCTCGTTAGTAATATAGAAAAGTATGTTTTACATTGTGGTTGGAAACATAGCATCTTAAGATAGTAATGCTAGTGTGACTCTGACTTTCATTTTACCTTCAGATTTTGGGGAAGATGTAAGCTTTAAATGTAATCTATTTGTCAAAATATTTGTGAAGTTTGGACTTAGGGCAAATCAAAGTGAAGTTGTTTTAAAAATCCGTTGTTAAGGGTTAAGATTATTCAAACTTAATTTGCTACCTTAAGTGATAGTATAATTTAGCCATTAATTATGACTTGAAAGTTTAATAATAGTTGAGTAGCACATATAAAAGAAAGTCTTAAAGAGCTGTGTGATTCTATAACTATGGTTACTAAGTGATGCAGGTTTTACAAAAAGGGCTTCTGATTCGCGGATTAATCAGAACTTCAAGCCATGAAAAGGACATTTCTGTTTTTATGAAGAAGAATTACTTCATGGTTCTGGATGCTCAAGTACTGTAGCACAAAGTTTCCTGGGAACAGTACTGCCCCCGTGGAAGCACTTCTATTTGCGCAGGGCTTGACCCCTTCTGAAAGCAAACAAAAGAAGTTTGGTATAAATCACAATGGTCTTTTTCTTCCCCCTTCCCTTTAATATTTTTGACAAGAAAAAGTGGTCGGTAGTTTAATCCTTATTTGGCGCTTAGCATGAAAAGAATCACGGTCTTTAACACATCAAGTGATAAGATGATGTTTCTCTGAATAGTGTTGGAAATTAGCAAAATGAATAGAGCTGTCTATTTAAAATATTACTATTTCCTTCTACCAAATATTTTCAGTGTTTTGTTTGTGGTTAGTACTATTACCTACTTATTTTCACTTTAGTGGGCTTTTTCTCTGCACAGGATAGTGTTACTCAATAGACTTAGCAAATTTTTCAACTAAATTTTGTTTTGAGGGTGGTGAGGGTACAATTTGTTAGAAGCTCCTTCTCTTCTCTGGCAATTTCTTACTTAACCTAAAGTGAGGAGACTTAAGGTCTTTGTTTAACCAATAAATATGTTTAGAGAATGAGCTTTTTGATACATGCATGAAGACTTGCTGTAGACTAGTTGATCTGGGCTTTAGAGTGAAAGTGTCTTTCTTGAGAGTGCTACTTTGAGCCTTCACACAGTTGATTGTGTATTTATAAAGTTGCCTGAAATTTTAACTTCTCACATATCCTGAGGTGACTATAGTATGAAGTAAGGTTTGAGGAAAGAACTTAGTAAATCCTGTCATCTAGGAGGTAGGGGTAAGAGGTGGATTTTTTTTTTTTTTTTCTGTAGAATCATGAATGTGGGGTTCCTTTGTTTTATATTTATAAAACTGTCCTTCCTTCCTTTGCTTCTTCTCCCATGTATCGATTTTGTGGACTTTTAATGAAAGTATTTTTTAAATTATGAAAGTTCATTAGAGAGAATTGGAAAATTCAGGAAAGAATAATGTTAGGAAGCACTAGATTTCTGCCAGAGAAAGAAGATTGAAGATTCGTTCATGTTTATATAGCATCATCTGTAAATATATATTTTGAAATTTAATTTTAGGGGAGTAACATATACATAGATTGAGAAAATCCCTTGCTGCTATAAGGGTCATAAAGAAAAGAGCAGTTTTAACAGAACTTTTCTTTATCTCTGACTTACATTCTCCAGAGGCAAACACTTCCAGTTCTTCTGAGATTTTCCCCCTTTTAAAAAATTATGTATTTATAAAATATGCTATACTACCATTTACAATTTTTTCTGCGCCGTCTAAAAGTCCCCTTTCCTTTACCTTGCCACTATAATTGCTAAAACTATTTTGCTAGTATTCTTACTAGTATTGTTAAGACTCTAGGGTTTGCGTACAGCCGAGTTGTATAATGTAATGTGATTTTCTGAACAACTTGGATATTCTCTTGGAATTGTTAAGTGTCTCATTTTTCTCATTTGTATTCCTGTTGCTCTTTTGGCCCCTTGGGGACATCCCTGAACCTTTTGTCTTCCTGCCCTGCGCTAGATGGGTTGCTTTCCGCTTGCTTCAGAGTCATCTTACTAGAACTTTGCTTCACTCTCAGCCTGGCAAGTCCCTGTATCACTCTTCCTGGTTTGATACCCTGTTTACTATTTTTCTCTTTCTTGATTTACTCACTCTTAGAGATGAACTTTGTCAGGCATTTGCTGAGAAAAAGGTTGTAGGTAGCTAACTTGAGATCTTTTATGTCTAAAAGTGATCACACCGTCATGATTATCTGGGTCATGAAGATCTTTTTTTTGTACAGTTCTTCTGTGTATTCTTGCCGTCTCTTCTTAATATCTTCTGCTTCTGTTAGGTCTATAGCATTTCTGTCCTTTATCGAGCTCATCTTTGCATGAAATGTTCCTTTGGTATCTGATGTCTTTCTCATTCTGTTGTTTTCCTCTGTTTCTTTGCATTGATCACTGAAGAAGGCTTTCTTATCTCTTCTTGCTATTCTTTGGAACTCTGCATTCAGATGTTTATATCTTTCCTTTTCTCCTTTGCTTTTCGCTTCTCTTCTCTTCACAGCTATTTGTAAGGCCTCCCCAGACAGCCATTTTGCTTTTTTGCATTTCTTTTCTATGGGAATGGTCTTGATCCCTGTGCCTGTACAGTGTCACGAACCTCATTCCATAGTTCATCAGGCACTCTATCTATCAGATCTAGGCCTTAAATCTATTTCTCACTTCCACTGTATAATCATAGAAAGCATCACTATGAACAAAGCTAGTGGAGGTGATGGAATTCCAGTTGAGCTATTCCAAATCCTGAAAGATGATGCTGTGAAAGTGCTGCACTCAATATGCCAACAAATTTGGAAAACTCAGCAGTGGCCACAGGACTGGAAAAGGTCAGTTTTCATTCCAATCCCAAAGAAAGGCAATGCCAAAGAATGATCAGACTACCGCACAATTGCACTCATCTCACATGCTAGTAAAGTAATGCTCAAAATTCTCCAAGCCAGGCTTCAGCAATATGTGAACCGTGAACTTCCTGATGTTCAAGCTCGTTTTAGAAAAGGCAGAGGAACCAGAGATCAAATTGCCAACATCCGCTGAATCATGGAAAAAGCAAGAGAGTTCCAGAAAAACATCTATTTCTGCTTTCTTGACTATGCCAAAGGCTTTGACTGTGTGGATCACAATAAACTGTGGAAAATTCTGAAAGAGATGGGAATACCAGACCACCTGATCTGCCTCTTGAGAAATCTGTATGCAGGTCAGGAAGCAGCAGTTAGAACTGGACATGGAACAACAAACTGGTTCCAAATAGGAAAAGGAGTACGTCAAGGCTGTATATTGTCATCCTGTTTATTTAACTTATATGCAGAGTACATCATGAGAAACACTGGACTGGAAGAAACACAAGCTGGAATCAAGATTGCCGGGAGAAATATCAATAACCTCAGATATGCAGATG
>NW_011489308.1:186540-186689 GCF_000754665.1 Bison bison bison | reverse complement strand
CAGAGTACATCATGAGAAACACTGGACTGGAAGAAACACAAGCTGGAATCAAGATTGCCGGGAGAAATATCAATAACCTCAGATATGCAGATGACACCACCCTTATGGCAGAAAATGAAGAGGAACTCAAAAGCCTCTTGATGAAAGTG
>NW_011489308.1:171624-186440 GCF_000754665.1 Bison bison bison | reverse complement strand
CTTGATGAAAGTGAAAGTGGAGAGTGAAAAAGTTGGCTTAAAGCTCAACATTCAGAAAAGGAAGATCATGGCATCCGGTCCCACCACTTCATGGCAAATAGATGGGGAAACAGTGTCAGACTTTATTTTTCTGGGCTCCAAAATCACTACAGATGGTGACTGCAGCCATGAAATTAAAAGACGTTTACTTCTTGGAAGGAAAGTTATGACCAACCTAGATAGCATATTCAAAAGCAGAGACATTACTTTACCAACAAAGGTTTGTCTAGTCAAGGCTATGGTTTTTCCTGTGGTCATGTATGGATGTGAGAGTTGGACTGTGAAGAAGGCTGAGCGCCGAAGAATTGATGCTTTTGAACTGTGGTGTTGGAGAAGACTCTTGAGAGTCCGTTGGATGGCAAGGAGTCCAACCAGTCCATTCTGAAGGAGATCAGCCCTGGGATTTCTTTGGAAGGAATGATGCTAAAGCTGAAACTTCAGTACTTTGGCCACCTCATGCGAAGAGTTGACTCATTGGAAAAGACTCTGATGCTGGGAGGGATTGGGGGCAGGAGGAGAAGGGGACGACAGAGGATGAGATGGCTGGATGGCATTGCTGACTCGATGGACACGAGTCTGAGTGAACTCCGGGAGTTGGTGATGGACAGGGAGGCCTGGCATGCTGCGATTCATGGGGTCGCAAAGAGTCAGACACGACTGAGTGACTGATCTGATCTGATCTGATGTCTAAAAGTATCTTTATCTGTTGGCATCTGAGGGCAGTTTGGTTGTAGAACTCAAGCTATTTTCCATTAGAGTTTAGAAAGTAATACTCCATTTTATGCTATCTTCTTATTGAACAGTTAAACCCTATTTGCTTTCTGCAGTGATTTTAGGTTTTTTCCCCCCCTTTACTTTTGGTTGGTGGGGGACATCTTAAAGTTCATAGTATGCTTTGGTATGCACTTTTAAAAATTCATTGTAAAAATCATGTTGTTTGGAAACTCAATCCTCAGTGTGAATGGTGCCCTTCAAAATTTTGCAGTGTAGTTTCCCTGTACTTTACTCCTGGGGTCTTTTATTATTTCCTGGATAATTTCTTCCAGTCTTTTTCATGTCTTCTCTGTTTTTGGAATTCCTGCCAGTCAGAATATTTCTTGAATTTTCTTATCTTTCCTTCCTATTTTTCCTTTTCTTAGCCTTTTGTTACGCTTTCTGGGAGATTCTTTCAACTCTTAACTTTCAATTGTTTTTTTGTTTTTCCAGAAAGATATTTATCATGCTTAATTTCCAGGGACTCTTTTCTGAGCTCATTGTTCCTTTGTTATTTTTTAATAGCATACTGTTCTTATTTCATGGATGTAGTAATGTCATAGCTCTTTAAGGGTACTACAGTGGGTGTTTCTTCTTAAATTTTCTTCTGCTTTCGGTATCTTAAGTGGGCTTCACTGAAGAGTGATGTAATAGGAACCAACCAGGCCCTGAAGTTGTGGGAAGCCTTAAATGTCAGTAGCTCTCTTGTAGTGACCAGTTTCTCCAGATAAAATCTGCCAGCCCCCTCGCTAGAGCTCTGGCCGTGGAATGCGTGTTAAGACTGGCAGCTAGTGTTTGGGGCTGAAAGTGTGGGGCTTCATCCTTGCTCTTGGCTGTGCCAGGTACATGAATCCAGACCCTCCAAGTCCGCTTCTCTGGAACATAAATTTCGCATTTTCTGCCTAGGCCAGGGAAGGGAGTGTGTGCAGTAGGTTTTAAAAAGTTGAATATAGGCTTAATTTTTGTGATTTCAATTTTGCAGTTATTAACTTGACTATATAAAGTTGACAGTTTTCTAAGCTCCAAACAGTAACCACTGACAAATTCATATGATTTGACTTAAATATTACAGGATAACTCTTAAATCAGTACTTAAATAAGTGCTTTTACCAGGCAAGTGATTAATTCAGTGTCCTTGGTCTCTTTCAGCATCGATTTTGCTGCTTTCAGTCATCGTATTAGATTTCGCTAAAGGAGGGAACCGTTTGCTCTTATAGCAGGGAGGTTGGCTTTCGGCAGTGTATCATCAGTTTGTTCAGAGGATTTGGATCCTGAAAAGTGTGAAGGGGCATGGAGCCCGGAGACCTAATTCCTATCTGTACATATAATAATGGAGCTGATCCTGTTTTTCATGTCATTTTCAAGTTTTCTGTCTAGTATCCACTGCTTTAAAAAGTAGGGCTTAAAAGTAAAATAGCCTTGGGAAATCAGCACATATATTTTCTTTCATTCTTTTCCTTTCACCTAGTTTTTATCAACATAAATGTTAAAGAAAACGCGTATGCATGTCTAAAGTCATTAAACAGTTACTAGTGCCCTTGCGTGGGCTAGTCCCCAGAAGCACGCAGCGTGACCCCGCCTCAGTTTAGCTGGTTGCTCTCTAACAAGTGCTCTCTTGATGGCTCAGAAAAGTGACCTGTGCTGCCTTCGACAGGCCATTGTAAATGTCATACAGTGATATTAAGAGAGTATTGTTTACATATAAAAAAGCCATGGATGTGTAAAAAGTTAGAATTTTATGAAAACTGGGTTTAGGTTAAAATGGATTCACCTTAGGTAGTAACAGAGATGTGTTAGGACCCTTTGTTGGTAGCAAGTTGAATTTCTTCAGATCCACTTTTTCAGCAGTCTCTTCCTTGAGTAGTTTAAAAAGTTGGAAATTCTTAATAAAAAGAAGAAGCAAACTTTTTAAAAACTGCATAAAATCTTACGTGACCAACGCAAAACCAGACCAGAACACTCTAGAGAAGAGTGCTAAATGATACTGAAAAGGTGCATACTTTGGGATGGTAAAAGGTGTTAAAATATTGAATGGCGTAGAGGAATGGAACAGAATCAATACATCTTAGTTAAATATGTAAGGTGGTGTGTTAAAATGACTAAGTACTAATGTTAGAAATGAGCTAAATCAGCTTTCTGAGAATGCCTGGAACTAATGGTTACCAGTGATAGAGTCACAGTTAAAACTTACCAAGCTTTCCTGGATAACTTTTTTTTTTTTTCATTTTAAAAACAAACAAAAAAAAATAACTCTGGGGAAGAGTTGGCCAGGATACAGATGTTTCTGTTTTTCCTCTACACATGTTCAGACTGATACAGGTTATATTTCCGAAATTGTGTAGTCTGGACGGTCGCCAGCTGATGTAATAGATCACTGTTGACCCCTCCCAGTTGTAGGGGTATGCAGACTTTCCTGTTAGGACTGGTACAGATCTCTTCTTACGGGTCACGCAGTAATCGCTGTTTCTGCACAGTGATAGATAAAGTTAGTATCATTGTCCTCTGTGCTTGAAGATAACCGTCCCCCATATCCCTGACTGTTCTTCGGTTTTCAGTTAGTGCCTGTCACTCCAGATAGGGATTTGCACAGCTCCCACTTCTCCCTCAAATACAGGGTGATTTTTCGTAAAAAAGACCCACTTGGTTTTGAATGGTGTGTGTTGGATCACTTGCATGGATATGTCTGTGATTTCTTTCACTCTCCTATTCTTAATTGCCTTATTTGGATTCACTGTATGTGCTTAGTGATCTGTTCATTTCATAGGCCCTTACCTCTTGGTTTTATGTAGAAGGCATTGTTTTAAGGGTTCGCTGGGATCCCCTCTGTGGAGTTGGGGCAAAGTTAATGATATATGAGTCTTGATAGACCAGACAGGCCTCAGGACACATTTATTGCAGGTTTGCCTTTTCGTTGCTAATTATCTCAGTGGAGAAGCTGTGGAGGCTAGGTCATCATGGACTCAATGAAGATAGACCTTTGTTCGGCACTGTGTGTGCAGCCCTTGATGTGTTTATTGGTGGATGACGTCCCTTTGTTGTTATTTAGTCGCTGTCATGTCTAGCTCTTTTGCTACCCCATGGACTGTAGCCCACCAGGCTCCTCTGTCCATGGGATTCTCCCAGCAAGAATCCTGGAGTGGGTTACCATTTCCTTCTCCAGTGGGTCTTCCCCACCCAGGGATCGAACCCTCATCTCCTGCATTGGCAGGTAGATTCTTTACCACTGAACCACCAGAGAATCCCCTGATGTCCCTTAGACTGCTGATTTATTTCAGTCCATTGGTTGATAGTCACCCTGATTAATGCCTGTAGCCCCTACTTAGTTATTGTTATTCGTTCCATGCTAAAAAGATGCTAAGAGTACTTACTTGTGTATTCTAAAGTTTATAAATTTGAGATTATTCTTAAACTGTTAATAGCTAGAACTATTAAAGACACTTATTTGGGATTATAAATGAATAATCTAGGGTTCCATGGACAGGGAATATATGACTGCTTTAGAGTTAAATGAATAAGAAATGAAATTATGTTGTTAAAGCATTACATACGGTGAGTAGAGTACTAGGAGAATTCAGGGGAAAATGAATGAGGTGATGGCAGTGCGACTTTGAAGAGAGTGTTCAAGTTATACAGTCGGGCTCTGCTCTGCTCTGCTCAGTCCCATGCAACTCTTTGAAACCCCGTGGTCTGCAGCCCACCAGGCTCCTCTGTCTGTGGGGTTCCCCAGGCAAGAATACTGGAATGGGTTGCCATTTCCTCCTCCAGGGAATCTTCCCAACCCAGGGATCGAACCCAGGGCTTCCACATTGCAGGCGGATTCTTTACCATCTGAGCCACCAGGGAAGCTTGTACAATTAGTGTTTTCAATTTATTGAATGTGGAGGCATAGGAAGTGGGGAGACAAAGACAACTGCAGAGAGATTTTCTGGTAACAGCCAAAGAGCTTGCCCTGCCCATCCTGAATTGTATTTGCATCTTAAGAGATTCCTCCCTTCATCAAAAGGAAGCTATTAATTGTGGTTACATCTGCACTCTGACCTTGGGCATTAAAAAAAAACTTCTTATAGCAAAACACTTGAAAAACCACTAAGTAGCATGGTTTTATTCACTGCTTGGGGGAAAAAAAACAGTTTTACAAGTGAAGACTATCTATTACAGACCATCCATTACATGAATATTGTCAAATGCATTTGTATCCTATATGTGTTTTTTTAAGTCTTAGTGTTACAGGCTATTTATGTTTTTTTGTTTTTTTGGCTACTTTTTAACACTATTATTTGTAGGAAATGCTAGTTAAAAGGGATTGTTTTCAACTTTCTGGTACTGTTTTAAGGTTAGCTTGATGTTTATTTACCAAGTAAACTTTATTAGAATTTTACAAAATGAATGTAAGCCCTTTCATTCATTGATATTATTGTTGGACAAATTGAATTACTAATAAAATATGCTGTAAAAAGTTCCAATCTTTACGTTTTAAAGTTGGTAGGAAAGCTGCTAATAACAGAACTGTTTTCTTTCAGAGATTTAAAGAATTCTTTAAACTTTAGAGTGATAGACAAGCAAAATCAGGTAGTTTAGAGTCCATTTTACATTACCAACACCAAATAAACATTTGAGTGCGTATTTATTAATCAACTCTATTAAAATAAATTGTAAAACAAATCTAATATTCTGCCTATCACCATTATAAGTTACTGTTAAAACACCCAGTAACAGTTAAAACAATCAGATTTAAATTTATTAACGAAACTTTTGTGGGACACAGAGCAGTCAAAATTCTTTTTACACAAAACTCATTAACATGGTTTTGGAAGGAAGTTAGGAGTTTCAGGAATGCTGGTAATTAAGACATGCGTATGACCGATAGCAGCACATTAGGTCATGAAGACTTCCAGCTGTTTTGTAGTAAGCCACATGGAGGTTATTTGCTCTTACTGGTTGATTTACCAAACTGGGCTACCATAACAGCAACGACAAAAGCAACGTGGATTGGGAGGCCTGAACTACCACCTAGCGTTTCTCACAGCTCTGGAGTCTTAGCCTCCTGAGGCTTGTTCTCCTGGCTTGTAGGTGGCTGCCAGGTGGGGCACAGAGGTCTCCTTCCGTGTTGGTGGGAGCCTTCTGGGGGATAAAGACAGACGCTGCAAAGCCTTCTGAGGATGTTCCATAATGTCACTTGTTACTGCATTCTGTCAGCTCAGATTGAAAGGTTTGAAAAGTAGACTCTTTGTTCCTGGGAGGAACTGCAAAATATTATGGCCATGTTTTTCAGCCTACCGTACTTGGATGGAATTTTTTTAAAAGTAATGTTCAGGATAGTTGAATTTCACCTGAGGCCTAAAAAACTCAGGGTAAAGCATAATGTCACAGGAAAACAGTTTATACTGTTAAAATGTAAAGGCTAATTGTTGGTGAATAATGTAATCTGAATTGAGGTGCTATCCGATTAGGTTGTTTCTGAACCATTTAGTAAGTTAGAATACGGGCTTTTTGATTACAAGTCATCATTTATGTTTAAAACCATGAATTCTAATTGACAACTAATTGTACCTGTCCTGTAAAATTTGACTCTCATGTTTTGTTTTTAAAAACTGCCTTACTTGTTGTAGATTAACTTAGGCATGAACTCACGTGGAAAACTGGAGCGACATGGAACCTGAATTTCTTGGTCCCTATCTGTGTTTGATTTAAATGCATTGCTGCTTTCTTTCCCTGCCTGAATTCAGCTAAGAAAAATCTTCATTGTTACTGCAAATATATTCGACTTAGAGTGGCTGTTCATTGAGTTTTTGTTAATTTACAGTAAGTTATCTGAATGATGAAGTTACATGCATATATATAAATATACATGAACATAAGGAGTGCAGGAGGTGTGAGTGCTAACGGTGACCTTAGAGCCTTGGTATATATGTGGTTCCTGCTTCCCCAGAGTGTATTCTGTGACCACACCACATGTCTTGGCTTGCAGGTGGCTTATGAATGGACACCGAAGGAGCCCTGCTCCATAAGAAGACATTGTCAAACATTTAATTTCAAACTTGGTATACATCCCTTTTTCTAAAGGCCTATAAAAACAACAGTTCTTTTCCCTTTTCATGAAATTGCATGATTACAAAAACTGACTTAATCCCTTGTAATTTCTGTTACCTAAAAGTTGAATGCAAACAGTGGGTCAGATTTCAGTACTGTGATTCATTCCCCTAAAATGAGTAACCTGGTTAGCAGGATATTCCTCCTTGTTCTCTTGTACCTTTTTTTTTTTTTTTTTTTTTAAAGGTCTATGGTGACTCCTCCATTTTTGGTAGTGCAGTTCTGTTGGGTCTACGAAGAGGCTTTACAAGAAAAAAGAGCTGCTATTTATGGAGCATTTCCTCAGGCCTGCAATTTGAAGCCATTACAGCAAAGTTGCTGAGCAAGTCAGTGATTACATGCCCGCAGTCACTGAGGCCCCCACCCTGCAGCCTGTGTGGGGTAGGAGCTCAGTAACCCTGCTCTGCAGAATTTGCCCTCTTCAGTTCCTGTCAGTTGTTACTTTTTAAAGAGCAGGAAGGTTTCAGGCATTCCGAACAGTTAGATTATTAAGTGGGTATAGGATAGAAGCTAGCTTTTAAGTTTTCAGGGAATAGTTCAGCATCCAGGAACAGTGATTCCCTCCACTGCCAACCGCCCCCCCCCAGCTCCCTTTTAGTTAGTTAAAATCAGGTCACCTTATCAAATGCAGAACTTGTCCAGCAGTTTTGCTTAAGCTCACAAAAACAGATGACAGGAGTTGTCTGTCGCAGGAATTGCAGCTTAACATGTATGTCCTTTAGATCTGAGTCCGTGATTGGGAGGAGTTTGATTTTCAAAGTTTAAATTACTTTGTTGTCTACCTAGGGAAAAATCATTTCTCTATAGAGTTTTTCTTTTTTAAATAGTGTTAGAAAAGAAAATGGTCTCATTTGTGGGTTTTTTTTTTTTTTTTGTCATCAAGGGATGAAATTGGGTTATGTGATTGTGGTTGCTGCTGCTAAGTCGCTTCAGTCGTGTCCGACTCTGTGCGACCCCATAAACGGCAGCCCACCAGGCTCCCCCGTCCCTGGGATTCTCCAGGCAGGAACACTGGAACGGGTTGCCATTTCCTTCTCCAATGCATGAAAGTGAAAGTGAAGTCGCTCAGTCGTGTCCGACTCCTAGCGACCCCATGGACTACAGCCTACCAGGCTCCTCCATCCATGGGATTTTCCAGAGGCTCCTCCATCCATGGGATTTTCCAGGCAAGAGTACTGGAGTGGGGTGCCATCGCCTTCTCCGGTGAATGTGGTTAGGAATTGTTAATTACAGCAAATGATTAATTGAAAACCAGGGAGCTTCAGTCCACTCAGGGTAAAATTAGTAGCCATTTTATTTTAAATAGAACACTTCTAATATGTGAATTTGACAAACTTTTGACTCTTTGGTGTCAAACTTTTAAAACTTGGTAGCTTCTATGTTATAGTCTGTTGTCCTAAAAAACTGAGGCATTATTCAATGATTTTCTCCATCCTAAAAAAATAAAATCTGTTTTCTCCACTGTTCTGGATTCAATTTCAGGGAAATTTTAAATGACTTGAGAAAAGTGGTTTTTAGCCATACCTACAATTTTAATTTTAGGAAAGCATCAATTGATACAATTGGGAATTATGTTACAAGAATTGAAATGTGCTTTTAATTCAAATTCTTTAAGTGCATTTGGAACTGCAATAATCTAGGATATTTGAAGTGATTTTCTAGTCATGAACATTATCTGTAAAAGGTGAGTTATTTCCTAACTTACTGTGTCTCTATAATTCCCCTCACTGCCCCCCTGCCTCCGCAAAAAAAACCTCATGATAGTCAACAGCACAGACTAAAAGGAAAAAGAGAAGAGTATCCTTATAGGATGACCCCAAAGTTACTAGGCCTTTCCAAAGAGGCACCCTTGGACTTCCATGGGGGTACAGTGGATAAGAATCTGCCAGCCAGTGTGGGAGTCACAGGTTCCATCCCTGGTCCAGGAAGGTTCCATATGCTAAGGAGCAACCAAGCCCATGCCCTGCCACTACTGAAGCCTGTGTGCTCTAGGGCCAGCAAGCCACAGCTGCAGAGCCTAACACCTGTGCCCGCAGCGGAGGAAGCCAGCTCAGCCAGAAGCTTGTGCACCGCCCGGAAGAGGAGCTCCTGGTCGCCGCAGCTAGAGAAAGCCTGTGTGCGGCAGCTAAGACCCAACACAGCCAAAAATAAATAGAGTTTTTTGAAAGAGTGGCACCCAAACAACAAATCCCTGAATAATCCTCTTAAATTTCACAGTTTGATTGAGTGAAATAGTGAGTTTCTTAATTGTGGCAGTTATAATTGAAGGAAACTTCCTAGTTCTGTGACCTAAGTTGAGATTTAGGACATTTCTGTATTTTACTAAATGGTAGCTTTCTTCACCCTCAGATCCCTACCCTTCATCAGGGAACTGTTTAAATTAAATACAGATTCCTTCAAGATGCAGCTCAAATGTTAATTCCCCTGGATTGTCTTCCTGGATTTTTTCTAGCCTCAAGTCTGCCTTGAAGTTCCCCCTTCGAGCCTGTCATGAACATTTCTACATCAGGAGTACATTTTCACTTCAAAGCTGTTGATATCATATCTCCCTGCACCTAGTATAGTGCCACCACATAATAATTTCTCACCAAAAAAGTGTTGAGAGTTGTTTCTAAGTGTTGTTCTCAGTCATTTTGGAGGCACTGAGTTATGTTCGTCTGTTTTGATGTCTTCAGAAAGCGTTAGCGCCGTGCTTGCCTGAGGTGTAAAACAGTAAGAACCTCATGATCCCTTTCTCAGTTAGTAGTCAAGGTATGTGAAATAGAAATGGTCCGAGCATATGTCCAGTTGACTGCTAAGCAACGCGGTCAGTCCCAGGTAGTAACCTGGAAAAGGACGAGATCATTGTGCCAAGTCATTAGAGATTTAGGCAAGAGTTTGGTCTTTGGTTGTACTTAAAGGACGAACAGGATTCGACGGAAGAGGATTTTATTCTTTACTGAATGTTGAGTCCTTTTGTTGATTCTGCTTAATTTGTGAGTGGTTTTGCAACTTGACATTATGTGATTTTAGTAAAATTCTGTATCTAGTAAGAAAAAATTTCCTTCTTACTTGAACTTGAGTTACCTTTTGCTTGTCTTCTCCATTGGCTATTACAAAGCCCACATTGAGTTCACCATTACGTCTTTGGCACTTACCGTAGCGTCTGGCATTTAATAAATGTTTAGTAATATGTCTGACTGGCTGATTGCTTACTTGGGAACCTTGACTTCCCCATCTGTGAAATTAGTGGATTAGAATATATGATTTCTAAGAACTTTGCTAGCTCTAAAATGCTGTGAAAATCAATGAAAAAAATTCACGTGAATTCCAAGTCTATATATAAGTATCAAAATAAGTTTTTGATGTGATGTTGTATTTGCAGTGCTTTACATTTTACACAAAGAATACTAAGTTTAATGTGTAAATACCACCATTAAGCAAAATCTCTTAGCAATGTTGGCAATAGAAGGGGGATTAGTAATGTCTAAAGGAGGGATTTTTCTTATTGTGACTTAAGTGTAAAGGAAAATGAAAAGTAAGAGAGCTCTAACAGTGACACTAGGAATATAGGTAGAAATTTAAGATGAAATCGATAGTTAGAGATGAAAGAGTTAGAAAAGAGAGGCTGGCTATACATATAGATAAAGAATCAGTGATTAGTTCTGGGGTGTGGTTTTACCAAGAATTTAGTTGAGTTGCTCGCTCGGTTGTGTCTGACTCTTTGCGACCCGATGGACTGCAGCACGCCAGGCTGATTTTAAGAAATATTTTGTTTGAGAAAATACTAACATATCACTAATTGTTTATTATCTATTAAGCTGGAAATAAATATTGGAAAGAAGAAACTTGAGATTCAGACTTGGAGCTCTCTCGCATCTGTAGCTCCTCTGTTGGCACAGAAAGTAAAGGCAGTCACTGTCCCCGAGAGCCCCACAAAAGGCTTCTTCAGCCTTCTCAAGAAGAGCACTTTATCTGTCAGAGCCGCAGCATCGCAGTCCTAGACACCTTCCGTATGTGCAGCGTCTGGTCTTTATAGTAGCTGTAACTTTGGACTGTTTTGATTGTCAGATACAACTTAGAATTTTTTTTTTTTAGCCCATTTTCAGTGGTAGTGCAAATTGCTGATGATTATTTACGTTGCTTTATTCATTCCAGTGTATGGAAGAATGTTAGTATTTTGTGAGTCAGATAGTGATTTATATTTAATTTCAAAGAAAAACATTTAAAGAAACTTCCTTTTGAATATGCAGAATTATTTTATATACTACTGCTTTAAAGTTAGAGTAACCATGCCTTGAATACTGCTGTGTGGATACTTAACCATGAATACTTACCATACTGTCTCATTTAGTCCTCTCCATAGTCCTGTAGGTATTTCCCGTTATATAGATTGAGCCTCTCTGCCTTGAAGAGGTGAAGTAACTTCTACAGATTCACCTATCCTGGCCTGTGTCATTCATAGTGTGAGCTCTTCCTATTAAATCTCTTTACAATTATAAACTTTGTTTTTGTCCTGTACGTTTTTTTTTTTTTTTGGTAGACTGAGTATTCTTGCCTGGAGAATTCCGTGGATTGAGGAGCCTGGTAGGCTACAATCCACGGGGTCGCAAAGAGTCGGACATGACTGAGCGACTTCACTTCACTTCGCTTCACTTTGAGCTGAATCTAAACTGTATTTAGATAAATAAATAAACTGTATTTATTGCAGAGTTTCATTTAGTAATTGTATACTCGTTTGGTGATCAGTAAACACTTGTTGGATTAAACTAGGATGTTTTCATTTCTTTACCAGGTTCCTTAAATGATACCAGTAAGGCTGAATTATCTACTCTTTCAAAAGCTTCCAGAGTAATTCTGATATGATTTTACTTATAAGTTGTTGAATTAATTGAAAGGACTTAAGACTGAACATATGCTTCTGTACGTACAGTTGACCCTTCATATCCATGGGTTCCACCATTCGAGGAATGAAAATTTTCAGGACAAGTTTTCCAGAAAGTTACAAAAATCAAAACTTGAATTTTCCATGCATCAGCAACTATTCACATAGCATTTACATTGTGTTTGTTATTAATAAGTAATCTAGAAAGGATTTATAGATACAGGAGGATGTGTGGAGGTTATACGCGAATACGACGCCATTTTAAATGAGGGACTTGAGCACCCTCAGATTTTGGTGTCTGAGGGGGTTCTGGAATCAGCGCTCAGGATTCTGCGGGAGGCTGTACTCTGGTGTCATTAAATGGATCAAGCTGTGGAATGAAGGGATCTTCGTTTGACACATGTGGAGGTCAGCTGGCATGCCTCCGGCCCAGCTACTGCTGATTTAAGGTCCCTTTACTGTTTTATACATTTGTGGTAATGTATGCAAGAGTATTTCATAAACTGTAAAGGACTATATCAATGTTGTCTTTTATTACCTGGCTTTGTGTATTGCTAAGAGCAGGCTACATAGTGTAGACGCTAAGGAAGAAGAGGTTACCCAGAGCACCTTGCTTTCTGTGTTTTAGTTCAGCGAATTACTTGTTAGTACTTACCCACTGGATTAGAGTTTAATGAGGATTTGATTTAGCGTCATGCTGCTCTGCCTTCACCTAACTGAAAACAGCAAATTCAAATTACCACTCATTCATTACAACTTTCTTTTTTCCAATTGATTTTTGTCATTGGTCGCCCTGGGTCTTAGTGCTGCTTGCAGGCTCCCTCTGATGGCTAGCGGAGGCCCCTCTTGTTGAGAGCAGTGCTTCTGGTTGGGAGCGGAGGCTCGAGGCGCTCCGGCTTCAGCAGCTGCATGAGCGGCGCTCGGGCCTGTGGGCTTCCCCAGTTGCTGCACTAGGCTCCGGACTTGTGGCGCATGAAGTGAGTTGCCTGACGGCATGTGCAATCTTCCTGGACCAGGGATTGAACCCGTGTCCACTGCAGATTCCTGCCCACGGAGCCACCAGGGAAGTCCTAGTATAACTTTCTTAATGGAATTGTCCTAGTTGGAATTTCCCAATTCTAGGAATATTAAGCAATAGGAATGATTTTTCTTATAGTACCTGATTAAGATAAAGTGGCCTTCATTATAAAGAGGTTTAAAGAGCAAGCAGGTGTGTGATAGAGGGCACTGGAGCATTGGCAGTCCAACGTGAGAGGAGGCCGGATGCCCTCGTGGATGCCTTCTGGCTCTAGACCTGTGGTAAGAGTTCATAACTAGGGACTTTCCCAGTGGTCCATTGGCTAACACTCCATGCTTCCACTGCAGGGGGCAAGGGTTCGATCCCTGGTTAGAGGATTAAGATGTGGCCAAAAAAAATTTTTTTTTTTTTTTAATTTTTAAAGAAAAAAATTCATAACTAAAAGCTGTTTGAATGCTGAAAATAATAACACCATACAAACCTGTTTAAAATGAAAACTGAAAATTCATGACATTATAAAAAGACTATTTACAACTCACACACATAATTTTTTCCCAACTATATACAAAGTCAGTTCAGGTTGCATAGTTTTTATTGTAGGGGTGAATTATTTCCCTGGGAGTAAGTAATTTTAAGCAGGGAAAAAAGTTTTATTTAGGAAATTTACCTTGTAGCGTATTAGGACCTCTAATCTTTAGGACACCTGGTGTGTGAATTTTAAGTAAGTCTTATTGATTTTCGTGGGATGCCTATTTTTAAAGTACAGAATAAGTTTCTGCTTTCAGGAATACATTCTAGTGTTTCAAATGAGAGCTCCTGTATTGCAACATTATTTATCTATTTTTGTAAAGGGCTGTTAATCACTTGGTGCCACCCTGTCTGAGTTGTGTGCTTGTGGATTGTCTACATGAAATCACTTGATGCAGCCTTTCATTTTTGCAGAACTTTTTTTTTATATTTTTAGCCCATCACTGTAGTATAAATATAAATTATTTATAGGAAATATTTAAAGACCAGAAGCTTACTTTTAGTAAAATCTTTATTGCAGATGTTGCCCTACCTGTTTTGGAACAGGGCAATGTTAAAGGCAAGTGTCGATGTAGTTGTGAAATATAATTCATTTAGTCTGCCTTTAGCCAAAATACACACACACTCACACTCCCTCTTCTTCTCCCTCTGCCTTTCTATCATTTTTAAGTCACAGTCTTTTGCTTAAAAGGATTAGTTTGTGCAATTTATTTCCATATTATATTTCTAGATTTGAAATTTTACCAGATACTTGGCTTTTGATGGAACTGTCATTTAATGCCTCTTGAATTATTCTGCAGGAGTGTTTGTAAGAATTGTAAACTGGAGTTCTTACTTGAAACGTGAGACTGACCTCTTGATCCAGAGGCCAGGAGCGTTGCCAACCGAACCAAACCCTGCTGTTCCCTAAGAATAGAAGTTCTCTGCTTAATGATTGGAGTTCGATTCAGTGCTTATGGTGTTTTCCTATAGTTGGTCAGAATCACAGATGCACATGTTAGTTTTGAATGTCTTTTCAGTGGACAGGCAGGTATTTCTTTGTAGGGAGGAGGAGAGGGAAAATGGGAATAATTTCTTCAGGGTTTAGGAAGGAGTTCTAGTATACCGGAAATACCACTGTTGCCTAAGGCCTTTCTCTGCTGGGACCACAGAGGTTGTCTTCAGATGTGGGGAGAAGTGGCCATTTTTATGTTACATATAACCAACTTGAAAAGAAATGTAATAAGTGTATCATCGAAGTCTTCATCCTTGGAAAGTTAAGCCCTAGAAACTATAAACGTTGAACTGAGAAAAAAAAAAAAGAAAATTGAAGGTAGAGAAAGATTATTAGGAAGCATAAGTAAATAGGTTCATCTTGAAATATCTGTAAAATGTTGACCATATTAGTTTGAACTGTTCAAAATCAAAACACAGCAAGCCTTACAGGTCTTCACTTGGTTCAGTTCAGTTCAGTCACTCAGTCGTGTCCGACTCTTTGCAACACCATGAATCGCAGCACGCCAGGCCTCCCTGTCCATCACCAAC
>NW_011489308.1:171343-171524 GCF_000754665.1 Bison bison bison | reverse complement strand
GTGTGTTTAGTCTCTGAGGGCCCTGCGTACTGTTCTCCACAGCGGCTGTTGTGTGTTTAGTCTCTGAGGGCCCTGCGTACTGTTCTCCACAGCGGCTGTTGTGTGTTTAGTCTCTGAGGGCCCTGAGTACTGTTCTCCACAGCGGCTGTACCGGTTTGCAGCGCCACCAGTAGTGCACTAG
>NW_011489308.1:150138-171243 GCF_000754665.1 Bison bison bison | reverse complement strand
TCCTCCTCGTCGTCCCCCTTTCTCCTCCCTGCCCCCAATCCCTCCCAGCATCAGAGTCTTTTCCAATGAGTCAACTCTTCGCATGAGGTGGCCAAAGTACTGGAGTTCCAGCTCAGCTTTAACATCATTCCTTCCAAAGAAATCCCAGGGCTGATCTCCTTTAGAATGGACTGGTTGGATCTCCTTGCCGTCCAGGGGACTCTCAAGAGTCTTCTCCAACACCACAGTTCTAAAGCATCAGTTCTTTGGTGCTCAGCTTTCTTCACAGTCCAGCTCTCACATCCATACATGACCACTGGAAAAACCATAGCCTTGACTAGACGGACCTTTGTTGGCAAAGTAATGTCTCTGCTTTTGAATATGCTGTCTAGGTTGGTCATAACTTTGCTTCCAAGGAGTAGACAGGATTAATAATAACTTCCACATTCAGGATTCTTGTTCTCACATCCATGTTGCCTTATATGTATTTCTACTTTTCCTGTCCTTTGCGTACTCCTCTTGTTCTTTATGCTTTTCAGAATTTGTGTTGTTTTGATGCCTGATTATTTGTGAGTCTTTCAGGACCAAAGGGGTTGTCCAAAGCCATGGGCCACCAGAGACACAGAAGAGAAGCCCTTTGTCCTGACCCTGGGCAGTTAAGACAGGGCACTTAATCCAGATTCACTTAGGATGAGTTAGTTGAGTGAGGTATGTCAATAAATTAGTTTGGTAGTTAAATTAGTTAAGTCACATATAAGGATGGCACGTGTACAAGCCAGTGGAGCAGCTTGCCTAGAGGTTACAGTTCACCACTGGCCCAAGTCTCCTTTCCAGCCTCCTCTCTCTCTGTCTGCCCCGCCTGCTCGTCCTGCGCACTGCACACTGCAGAGACTACGCTGCAGAGACCGTGCTTATTCATGCATGTGTTACTCTGCATGGCAGGTTCCCTCTGTTTGGGCTGTTTACCCTTCTGGTCCCCTCAACTTCTCCTAATTTTTATTTTATCATTTAAGAAGCAGCTCCAGCTCAGATGCCAGCACAGATCTTGTTTACGTAGCTTGCATTGACAGTATTTGAACCTTCCCATCTCAACTTTGGTAGCATGAAGTTCACTCATTTTTATTCCAGTAGCATTTCTTCAGTTCTAACATTGAAGAAAATCTAACATAATTTGAATAACATTCAATTCTAACATAATTTCACTCTGAAATTAGAGTGCTTCTTAACATTTCCTTGGATCTTAGATTTGATTAATAAGTAAAGTACCTCTCTTCTGCTACGTATTACAGAGAATTGAGTTTCTGTGGTCACATACCTTTTGAAACTTGTACTGTTGGTTGGGGCTGTAACTTTAATTTCTCTTCAACACCCAGTAGTTTATGCACAGGCATTGTTGTATAAGATTGAATTTATTATTCATTTGGCTATTAATATATTTAGGTGGGTTACAAGGACATGGTTTGTTCTAAACTGTATCAGCAATAGTAACAATAACAACTAGTATTTCTTGAGTGCTTATCATAGGCCAAGCTATAATGGCTCAGACTGTGAAGAATCTGCCTGCTGTGCAGGAGACATGGGTTCAATCCCTGGGTTGGAAGATCCCCTGGAGAAGGGAATGGCAACCCACTCCAGTACTTTTGCCTGGAGAGTTCCATGGCAGAGGAACTGGCAGGCTACAATCCATGGATTCGCAAAGAGTTGGACACAACTGAGCAACTAACACTATTAGAGGCCAAGCACTGATTTAAGTCTTTTATAAGAAGTAATTCAATGAATTCTCACAAAAACTCTTATTATTCCCATTTTATTGATGAGGAAGCTAAGGCACACTTCAAGCAAGAGTATGTCGGTAGTGGCTATATCACCTTCCTGGCTTTGTCAGTCTGACACCTAAGTCCATACTCTTAACCACTGCACTAGACTGAAACATAATTGAATATTTCAGTTCATTTGAGTCACTCAGTCGTGTCCGACTCTTTGCGACCCCGTGAACCACAGCACGCCAGGCCTCCCTATCCATTACCGACTCCCAGAGTCCACCCAAACCCATGTCCATTGAGTCGGTGATGCCATCCAGCCATCTCATCCTCTGTCGTCCCCTTCTCCTCCTGTTCTCAATCTTGCCCAGCATCAGGGTCTTTTCAAATGAGTCAACTCTTTGCATCAGGTGGCCAAAGTATTGGAGTTTCAGCTTCAACATCAGTCCTTCTAATGAACACCCAGGACAGATCTGCTTTAGGATGGACTGGTTGGATCCCCTTGCAAGAGTCTCTTGACTCTCAAGAGTCTTCTCCAACACTACAGTTCAAAAGCATCAATTCTTTGGCACTCAGCTTTCTTTATAGTCCAACTCTCACATCCATACATGACCACTGGAAAAACCATAGCCTTGACTAGACGGACCTTTGTTGGCAAAGTAATGTCTCTGCTTTTCAATATGCTGTCTAGTTTGGTCATAACTTTTCCTTCCAAGGAGTAAGCGTCTTTTAATTTCATGGCTGCATTCACCATCCAAAGTGATTTTGGAGCCCAGAAAAATAAAGTCAGCCACTGTTTCCCCATCTATTTCCCATGAAGTGATGGGACTGGATGCCATGATCTTAGTTTTCTGAATGTTGAGCTCCTTTTTCACTTTCATCAAGAGAGGCCCTATAGTTCTTCACTTTCTGCCATAAGGGTGGTGTCATCTGCATATCTGAGGTTATTGGTATTTCTCCCGGCAGTCTTGATTCCAGCTTGTGCTTCCTCCAGCCCAGCGTTTCTCATGATATACTCTGTATATAAGTTAAATAAGCAGGGGACAATATACAGCCTTGACGTACTCCTTTTCCTATTTGGAATTAATTGAATATTTAGTGATCCACTATATGCTCTAACTGCATTTCTCATATATCTCTCGACACAGGACTGTGAAAATTTATAATGTCATATAACAGAATACTCCATCTAGTCATCTCTATAAATTCTAGTCCCTATTTTAGCCCTATAAAGAGATAAGAATAAGGGATTTCTTACTGTTATATGTACATACTGGAGTATTGAGGTTAATAAAATGATTTCTCTAGGCTTCTTCTATCTTTTGAAATTATTAAATTGCTGAAATAAATCCAGACTTAAAGGAAATGAGCTACAATTGACCACTTTCTACACATAAGATGGACATCATTCCTGTTTTACAATTGAAGAAACTAGGTTCAAAGAGATTAACTATTGAATAAGAAATACAGAGTTCAGTTTTAGCATTGGACCTCTGCCTCGAGAATGACTTCTAAACAGGCAGAACAACTCTGGTGTTATTTTATTTTTCTGGTTTTTAAGAAGTCTTTTTTTCTCCACAATCCTAAAACTCAACAGCTATTATCAAAATTTTTTAACCTGTATTTACTATTTTAGTCACATGGTGCCTCTACCAGCCATATGACGAACTTTAAAAACATAATTAAAAAAAAAAAACAATTTAGAGTGATAGTCATGAAAAGCAGAAGGAAATGTTTACTGTTTATGTTTTAAAAATTGAGTGTATTGCTGAAATTCCTTTTGGCAAAATAAAGCTTTAGAAAAGTCTTTTAAAACCTTAAAAAGTGTTCTTGTGAATTTTCTAAGTCTATGCCAACTTTGGCTACCCTTGATTATTTAAAATAATTAAAGTTTAGTCTGTATTAGGAAAAAAAGAATTTTTAAAATAGTGTGTTTTAAAATCTAACCATTTCATAACATCTGAAATGACTAGAGCATACTTTACCTTGGGAAACTTGGGATTTCTTGCTGTTCAGTTGTGAAGTCCTGTCCTGTTCTTCATGACCCCAGGGACTGCAGCACGCCAGGCTCCTCTGTCCTCCAGTGTCTCCCAGAGTTTGCTCAGACTCATGTCCTTTGAGTGGTGATGCTGTCTCACCACCTCATCCTCTGCTGCCGCATTCTCCTTTTCCCGTCAGCCTTTTCCAGTGAGTCAGGTCTTCGCATCAGGTGGCCAAAATGTTGGAGTTTCATCATCCGTCCTTCCAATGACTATTCAGGGTTGATTTCCTTTAGGATGGACTGGTTGGATCTCCTTGCAGTCCAAGGGACTCTCAAGAGTCTTCTCCAACACCACAGTTCAAAAGCCTCAATTCTTTGGCGCTCAGCCTTCTTTGTGGTCCAGCTCTTACAACCGTACATGACTACTGGGAAAACTATAGCTTTGACTATGTGGACCTTTGTCAGCAAAGTGATGTCACTGTTTTCTAATATGCTGTCTAGGCTTGTCATAGTTTGCCTTCCAAGGAACAGGCTTCTTTGAATTTCATGACTGCAGTCACCGTCTGCAGTGATTTTGGAGCCCAGAAAATAAAATCTGTCACTGCTTCCACTTTTCCCCTTCTGTTTGCCATGAAGTAATGGGACCGGATGCCATGGTATTTCTTAGTTGCCTCGTAAGAATGCAACGTTGGTCTCTAAACTGAAAGTAAATGTCTGGCTTATCTCTAAATACCTGGTTTCAGGGCTTTCCAGGAGCCTAAAAGACCATTGGTTTCAAATCTGAGTGTACATATAGGACAGCCTGTGTTTCTGCAAAAGGAAAGCAGGCTTGGATTAATTTCTGTGTCTGGAAGATCTTGTGTAATAGAAAAAAACTGAGAGGGAAAAAAAAAGAGACTTGCAACTAAGACATAGTTCAGCAGTGGTTTATTCAGTTCAGTGAATCTGTCTGCAATGCAGGAGACCCAGCTTCAGTCCCTGGGTTGGGAAGATCCCATGGACAGAGGAGCCTGGTGGGCTACAGTCTGTGGGGTCGCACAGAGTCGGACACGACTGAGTGACTAACACCTTTTTTCATTCAGTTCAGTAAGTCCTGTGTGCACACACAGGTGATTCTGGAAGGCATTAATGTGCCAGGTTTAAGGATCCCACAAGAGTTAATGATGCCTGCTCATTGTTGGTGTCAGTTTTGGGGTAGCTGTCAACTGGAACTCTTAGAGTAGTTAGTATTTGATGTGCTTTATAAATGGGCTTCCCAATGGCTCAGTGGTAAAGAATCCACCTGTAATATAAGAGGCCCTGGAGACACGGGATTGATTCCTGGGTCGAGAAGATCCTCTAGAGGAGGAAAGGCAGCCCACTCCTATTCTTGCCTGGAAGAAACTCCTGTGGACAGAGGAGCCTGGTGGGTTATAGTCCACGGGGTTGCAAAGAGTCAGACACGACTGAGCGACTAAGCATGAAGCATGAATGCCTTATAAATACTAGTTTACTGTTCTCTGTAAAGCGGGACAATATCTGAAATGTCCACTCATTTGCCAGCTGATCATTGTATCAATCCACTTTAAAAAACAAGTTACATTTTTTATTGCACAGGGAATGGAGCTGTTTTGGAGTAAGAATTTGAAGGCCCTATAGGATAATAGAGGAGGCATGGTTTGTCCAAGAGATGGAATAAGATGAGCATGACCTCTGTGCTGGATAAAAAATTAACAGTATATCTGAAGTACGGAAAGGCTGATGAGATATGGGGGTGGGGGTGGAGGTCAGATGAAGTGTTAAGCCGGGGATGATGATAGGGGAAGCCAGATTTACTGTTGTGAAGGAAGGGGAGAGAACAGATAGGAGTTGTGTTAAAGGGAAGCTGGCCTAGCAGCTGGTGTGGAAGGTGGCCTGTGAGGCAGGGAGTCAAGTCTCAGTCCTTAAATCAGGATGGATATGAAATGATTGGCCAAACTCGTTATTGCTGAGTGTAGGTAGTTAAAAATGGGGGCAGGGGCATGTGAATATTTAATACTGCTTTTGTGATTGTGCAAAGGTGGAAAGAATTTGGGAAAGTTAAAATGATAGCTTTTGATTGCATTTATATAAAATATTAAACTTATTTCCTTTCTAATCCTTGCTCTGAGGAATCTTGGGGCTCTGGTTGGGGACTGGATCTCCCTTCTATTCCCCGCATCACCCCTCCATGGGGGCTTTGCCCACAGTTGGTGCTTAGGCACCTTCCTCGTCTGATTGCACAGATGAGGGGACGTGCCTTACTGAGGGATGCTGCAGCACCAGGGCCGTCCTGTATGGGGACAGGGGCCTGTCTGCGTCCGTCTTCTCCAGGCTGGACAAACAGGAAGAGCTGTCAGCGATGAAGTGAGAGGACAGCCATGGGGCCCGCGGATCTTTGCCAGAGAGAACTCTGGAGTCTCGACACGGTGCTTAGACTTGGAGGAGAGAAAAGAAAACTCACTCTCTTTACATTTCCGTTTTTTAACTCTGCTGCTGTTAATTTGCTCAGAAAGAGATTGCAAGCAGTTTGCACACTTCTTTCCAGAGAAAGTGTCATTTTAGCATCTCTTGTTTGTCAGACATAAGTCTCAGGATGCTTTGATTGTTGGCCAAGTGAAGTATTGTCAAGCAGTATTTTGGGAGCTTTAAAAATGATGGGTTAGTGCTCAATTACCTTGTGTGGCAAATTGTTGAGATATAAAGTCTCATGAGAAATAGCTTTAGTTAACAAGTTAAGCCATAGTTAAACAATATATTTGGTTATGTAATAGTTTCATCCAACTCTCTTTCTTCCTTGAAAGAGAGGAAGGGTTCTATCTTGTATTTATTTTGTAGTTTCCACAATGTCTATAGTTATGCATGGCCTACAGTAATTAAAAAATACCTGTATACTAGTCTGATGTATGTGTTAATTCTTGAAAAATTCTCGTTATTATTCAGTTGCTAAGTCGTGTCTAACTCTTTGCAGCCCCATGGACTCAGAGTACACCAGACTCCTCTGTCCTCCACTGTCTCTTGGAGTTTGCTCGGACTCATGTCCATTGAGTCGGTGATGCTATCCAACCATCTCATCCTCTGTCGTCCCCTTCTCCTCCTGCCCTCAATCTTTCCCAGCATCAGGGTCTTTTCCAATGAGTCAACTCTTCGCATCAGATGGCCAAAGTATTGGAGTTTCAGCTTCAGCATCAGTCCTTCCAAAGAATATAGAGGACTGATCTCCTTTAGGATGGACTGGTTGGATCTCCTTGCAGTCCAAGGGACTCTCAAGAGTCGTCTCCAACACCACAGTTTGAAAGCATCAATTCTTCAGCACTCAGCTTTCTTTTATGATCCAGCTCTCACATCTATACATGACTACTGGAAAATCCATAGCTTTTTGTGTCCTTTGTCGGCAAAGTGATATCTCTGCTTTTAATATTGTGTTTAGGTTTGTCATAGCTTTCCTTCCAAGGAGCAAGCGTCTTTGAATGTCATGGCTGCAGTCACCGACTTCAGTGATTTTGGAGCCCAAGAAAAAAAATCTGTCATTGCTTCCACTTTTTCCTCTTCTGTTTGCCATGAAGTGATGTGACCACGATCTTAGTCTTTTTAATGCTGAGATTCAAGCCAACTTTTTCATTCTCCTCCTTCAACCTCATGAAGAGGTTCTTTAGTTCTTCACTTTCTGCCGTTAGGCTGGTATCATTTGCATATGCGGATGAAAAATTCTTACATCCACATATTTTTGTCTACACTTCTTTATGAAAATACATATCTAAGCAATAGTTATAGTTTGAAATTTCATTTTCTTTGTTTTGATGAAATTATAAGACCATTTTTCAAACTACATAGTGTCTTTATGTTGGTCACTTTAGGATTTAGGCTGTGGATTTCATTGAGAGATGCTTACTTGTTTTTGATGATTGTGTGGGAGTGTCACAGAACTATGTACCCAGTCTTTCACCATACACAGCTTAATATTCTACTTAATATTTTGCCAAAATCCAGTATTCTCACAGTCAGTTAAAGTACTGCCTCTCGAGTATGAAACAAGCCTGAAACCTTTACCTGACGTGAGTATATCTCATTGTTGATTGCACACAAGACTGGTCTTTCTAGTTCTGTATCTATCTACCTTTCTAGTTTGTAGCTGGAGCTTATTGTTTATAGTTCTGCTTTAGTTCTTCAGGAATTTCTGGTACCTTGCTTGCTTACCATACTGTAGCTATCAAAGGCTGCCACTGCCAGTGGTATTAGGTGGATTTGTGAAGTCAACAGATACTGCACAGAGATCTTGATTTTCACTAAATTTTTTCCTGTACAGGTTCACTGAACTTCCTTTGAGGCAGATCTTAGACTATCTTGGGAATGTGGTTCAGTACTGCGTTTAGAAGAATTTAACCAGGCATTAGGTTGTGAAGGAAAAAGCAAACAGCAAACAAACTGCATGATTAACTTTTTTACTTAAAAAAAATTTTTTTTGTGGTATATAACATATACCATAAAATTTACCACTTTAACAATTTTTAAATACACAATTCAGTGGCATCTAAGTGCATTCATAATGTTACATAACCGTCATCAATATCCATTTCCAGAATTTGTTCATCATCTGAAATAGATACCTGTACCCATAATGTTCAATAGTAGCTCTCCATTCTCCCCTTTCCCCCAGTCCCTGGCTGGGGTGAGAGTTGGGGCTTTAGTCTGCATTCCTGTGTCTATGAATTTGCCTATTTTAGGTCCTTCTTAAAAGTGTGTGTTAGTCACTCAGTCCTGTCCAACTCTTTGTGACCCCATGGACTGTAGCCTGCCAGGCTCCTCTGTCCGTGGGATTCTCCAGGCAAGAATACTGGAGTGGGTTGCCATGCCCTCCTCCAGGAGATCTTCACAACCCAGGGATGGAACCCAGGTCTCATACATTGCAGGCAGATTTGTTTTTTGTTTTTTTTCTAAACTTCTGAGCCACGAAAGAAGCCCTTTATCATGCAGTATTTGTCGTTTTTTAGTAAATGTCACAGCTAAATGACATCCTGTATGTGTGTGTCACATTTTGTTTATCCATCCGTGTGTTGACAGACACTTCGTTGTTTCCACCTTTTAGCTATTGTGAATAATGCTACTTTTGAACACTGATGTACACATCTGCTTGAGCACTTGGTTTGAGTATATATCTAGAAGTGAAAGTATTGGATCATATGGTAATTTAATATTTAATTTTTTTTTAAGAACTGCGAAATGTTTTCACAATGGCTGCAGCAGTTTTCATTCATATCGTCAATGCACAAGAGTTCCTAAGTGTTCTACTTTCCTGCCAATACTCCTTTTTTGTTTTTCTTGATAAATTGTTGTTTAGTTGCTAAGTCATGTCTGATTCTTTTGTGACCCTGTGGAGTGTAGCTTGCCAGGGTCCTCTGAGATTTCCCAGACAAGATTACTGGAGTGGGTTGCTCTTTCCTTCTCCAGGGCATCTTCCCGACCCAAGGATCCAATCCACATCCCTTGCATTGGTAGGCAAATTCTTGACCACCGAGCACCAGGGAAGCCCTTTTCTTGATGATAGGCATCAAATGGGTTGTACTTCATTTGGTCTTGGTTTCTCTTTCCCTAATGACTCTGATAATGGTATTGTTGAACATCTTTTTGTGCCCTTGTTGACCATTTGTATGTTTTCCTTGGAGAAATGTCTATTCGTGTGCTTATCTTTTAAAATAAAGATAGTGTTTATAGTGAAAATTCTACATTTTTGTGTGTGATAGGTGAATTTAGCAGCAAAAGACTCTTCAGAAAGTAGGTGCTCGCATGTCCCAAGCATCTGAGTGGACACGCGTCGGACACTAGCAGCGCTTTTTGGTGTTTTGTCTTGGGACGGGGAGGCGATGCTGGGTAGCACGTGATCCACACGCTCTCGGTGTCAGCGCTTTGTTGCTCACTCACAAGATGCTTTGGGCTGCACTGGGCCTTCGCTGCTACTGGGAGCTTTCTTAGTTGCGGTGAGCAGGGGCTCCTTGGTCGCAGGGTGTGGGCCGCAGTAGCAGTGACCTAAGGGCTCAGTGGGTTAGCTGTCCTGTGGCATGTGCAATCTTCCCAGACCAGGGATCAAACCTGCGTCCTCTGCGTTGGCAGGCAGGTTCCTATCCACTGTACTACCAGAGCAGTCCTAAAGGGTAACATTTTAATATAGCATGTTAGGTTCACAAGAAAGATAGCTTAGTTGACTCAACATTAGAGAACATGTAAGGGACTTTTAGGAACTAGAGGTACATAGTTGAATAACATGATTTTTATTCTCAAGTCTAGAGTAGTATTTCTCTAACAGGATTGGTTTTGCCCCCTCCCAGGGGGCATTTAGTAATGTCTGGAGACATACTTGTTTGTTAGAATGATGTTAAATCTTTTTCAGTCACAGTGGTTTAATTGAAATCTACTCCAGCCCTTTCATTTAAGTGAACAAAAGCCACACTTCTGTGACTTAGCCTGTGTTTCTCCCTTTGTGGAATGCTTTTCCAGCCTCATCAGCGAGCTAATTTTATAGATTTTTGAGCAGCCAGGTCAGAGGTTATCTTCTCTGTATGTCCTCTGTATACTTAGGTGGGACCAAGAACCTTTCCATAAATAACACGAGCCTCACTGTATCATTTCAATTAAAACTTTATCTTAGTGGATGTTTCCCACTAAAAGGAAACATTTCCAGGTCAGGAACCGTGTCTGACTCATTTTGATGTCAGTAGTACCTTGCACTTAGCAGTGTTCAGTAAGTGTTTCAAATGAACTGTAGTCCAGATAATACTGTTTTGTAATATTGTTTGGCTTGGGTGTAGATTTATTTTTGTTTCTGTTTTCTTCCTTTTGTGTGTGTGGCATGGGAGAGGGCTAGGGGAAGGGAAAAGTTGACTGACGGGAGACTGGGATTTTAGTTCTGCCTTAACCACCCACTTAGTGTCATGATCTCAGGTAGGTGCTTGAGTGACCATCGTGGTCTCAGTTTTGCCATTTACAAGGTGAGAGAAGATTGGACTTGGAAGATGAGGAATACTCCACCTGTAAGCAGTGTGGCACAGCCCAATGGACCAGAGGCCAGACCGCTGTGTGTCCAGGAGGAAAGAGAAAAGGTCTTAGTGTAACTCCAGGCGTTTTCCCTATAATTTAAGATAGAAGACTCTGCTGCTAAGTTACTTCAGTCACGTCCGACTCTGTGAGACCCCGTAGACGGCAGCCCACCAGGCTCCCCCGTCCCTGGGATTTTCCAGGCAAGAACACTGGAGTGGGTTGCCATTTCCTTCTCCAATGCAGGAAAGTGAAAAGTGAAAGTGAAGTCTCTCAGTCGTGTCTGACTCTTTGTGACCCCATGGACTGAAGCATACCAGGCTCCTCCATCCATGGGATTTTCCAGGCAAGAGTACTGGAGTGGGGTGCCATTGCCTTCTCCAAATAAAGAGTATTTAATAGTAAATTAATACCAAAAACTGAGAGTCCAATGAAGAGGTCCTTGCACTTCTCTGTAAAAAGAACTTCTGGGGTACACTCTTCTCCTTTGTTAGTGACCTGGTTCACATGCAGTCTTCAGTAAGCGCCTGGCTAATGAAGTAAGACGCTGATGACATGGCTTTGTTGTGAGTTGTTGTTCATCCTCTGAGTCATAGGCATCAAAGCAGTTGCAGATGCTTCTGCCAGTGACCTTGATATTAGCAGGTGTTGGACAGGTGAGGTGGTGCCCATGCACCTTTCACTCTGGCCTCTCTTGGCCAAGCTACTTGATTTAGGAGATCAGGCTGGGTGTTGCCTGCGGAAACTGTGCTACTCTGTGAGTCAGAAATCGGTTACAGTGCCACTGCAAGCATGGAGTTACAATACTCTCTTATCTGTCCATTTCCCCGTCTGTAAAATTAAACGATTGGTCTGTTGGTCCTCAGGTTTCCTTTCAGTTCTAACATTATACTATTCTATGTAAGTTTGCCATTTAATTTCAGCAGTTGTTTAATTTTATTGACTTAAACCAGTTTAGTGATTCAAAAGATTCAGGTTATGCCTAGAAATAACCGAATGATCTAAATATAATTCAGGACTTGCTTCAGTTAGTAGAAGTAAGTTGTACTGTCTTTGGGTAATTAAAATGAAATTTTTGACAGTTCATCTTGGAATATATATATATATATATATAATGTATATTCTGAGTTTTTTTCCTACCAGTCATTAACTTGAGTTTGTTCTTCTGTGCCTTGACATGGTATACAGGAAAGGAATATAAATGTTTGTGTATGAACAATAAGCAAATAATTACAGACATTTTGTTTATAATCTAGTTGGTGAGCTAAACCATTCCAGACAGACGTCCTGCAGTAGATGTAGAATCCCTCAGAACCAGGAAACAATTTCATTTTTGTTTCCCCTGCATCTACTACCATGGTTAGAGTTAAGAAAATGAATGTTTAAATGATTGAATGATAAGTAATACACTATGCTATGATAATTTTGGAAAAGAAAATATCACTAGGGGCTGAAGTAATTAAGGTTTTATGAGACAAAGCAGACCTAAACAGTTTATTGAAAGAACAAAAAGATTTGGGATTTTCCTCCCCAGATTTACTGAGCTAGAGTTGACATGCAGCACTGTGTAAGTTTCACTTGTAAACATAATGATTTGACTTGTATATATTGTGAGATAATTACCATAATAAGTTTACTTGACGTCCATCATCTTATATAGATACAAAAGTAATGGATAAAGGAAAAAACGGATGGTTTTTCCTAATGATGAGAACCCTTTGAATTTACTCTTGTAGCATTCATGTGTCGTACAGCAGTGTTAACTGTCGTCACCATATTCTACATCATGTCCCTAGTATTTATCTTACAACTGCATGTTTGTACCTTTTGACCAACTTCATCCAGTTCCTGCTACCCCTGCCCTCCCCTGCCCACCTCTAATAACCACGAGTCTGATGGCATTTTCTATGAGCTTTTTTACCCCCTTAAATGTCCGCATATAAGTGAGATCATACACTATTGGTCTTTTTCCCTCTAACTTACTTCACTTAACATTATGCTCTTAAGGTTCGTCCATATATTCTCAAATGGCAGGATTTCCTTGTTTTTTTGGCTGAATGGTACCCCCCCCACCCCCCGCCCCCCACACACACCTTCTTTATCTGTTCGCTCATCAATGGACACTTAGACTATTTCCATATTTTGTTTATTGTAAGTAATGCTGCTATGAATATGGGAGTCCATATATCCTTTTGAGTTAGTGTCTTTGCTTTCTTTGGATACGGACCCCCAAGCTGGATCGTATGGTAGTTGTGTGTTTAGTCTCTGAGGGCCCTGCGTACTGTTCTCCACAGCGGCTGTTGTGTGTTTAGTCTCTGAGGGCCCTGCGTACTGTTCTCCACAGTGGCTGTACCGGTTTGCAGTGCCACCAGTAGTGCACTAGGGTTCCCTTTTCTCCTCACTCTCTGCAGCGTTTGCTGTCTCTTCTTTTTCATGCTTGCCATTCTCACAGTCTGGCAGTGATATTTCATCATGGTTTTCATTTGCATTTCTCTGATGTTTAGTGATCCTGAGCATCTTTTCATGTGCCTTTGTGTATCTTCTTTAAACAAATGTCTTTTCAGGTCCTTCACCCATTTTTATTGGGATTATGTAGGGGCTCTTTGAGATTGAATTTAATATTTTGGATAGTAACCCCTTACCAAATATATATGGTTTGCACTTTTTTCCCCCAATTGCATGGGTATCTTTTCATTTTGTTGCTTGTTTCTTTTGCTTTGCAGATTTTAAGCTGCCTAAAGTTGATGGTTTTTGTAAGGCTTTTACATGGTTTTTGAAGATTGCATAAGCTGCTGCTGCTGCTGCTAAGTCGCTTCAGTCGTGTCCGACTCTGTGCGACCCCATGGACTGCAGCCCACTAGGCTCCCCCATCCCTGGGATTCTCCAGGCAAGAACACTTGAGTGGGTTGCCATTTCCTTCTCCAAATTGCATAAGCTAGCAGCATATTTTTGTTTATTTTTTATCTTTTGTTTGCCATTTTCCTCATCTGTAACATGAGTATGTTGGATTAAGTAATTCTGGGATCTCAAGGAGCTCCTCTAAACAAATACTAGGTCTTCTCCCTGATGCCACTTGGCTGATCACATCAAAACTCTTGATACAGGTGTGTTTTCACTTTATGCATCTGAGATGATTCATAGAATAGAATGAGAGTTTGGCCCAGTACTATTGAAACTAAGAACTTTAGATGTTTTCTTTGCCTTAATATTTGTTATGGTGGAATGCTGCTGCTGCTAAGTCGCTTCAGTTGTGTCTGACGCTGCGACCCCATAGACGGCAGCCCACCAGGCTCCCCCTGTCCCTGGGATTCTCCAGGCATGAACACTGGAGTGGGTTGCCATGTCCTTCTCCAATGCAGGAAAGTGAAAAGTGAAAGTGAAGTCACTCAGTCGTGTCCAACTCTTCGTGACCCCATGGACTGTAGCCCACCAGGCTCCTCCGTCCATAGGATTTTCCAGGCAAGAGTACTGGAGTGGGTTGCCATTGCCTTCTCCCTATGGTGGAATAGTACTTTATTAAAAAATAATGCCTCACACTTCCATAGAACTTCATAAATCTACAAGATTCTATGTTATGTCCCTTTTGTTCTGTAAAACATTAATAAATGTATATTACAGTGGGAATTGAGGAACATGTATGCATAATAGCCCTCTGACCTGTATAGTGTTAAAAGTAACTCTAAAGAAACCTCCATGAAGGCAGAAGAGGACAGTTAGACCTGTTACAGGGTCGAGTGAGGTGGGGAGAGTTCAGGAAGCCCAGCAGTGGGCATTGGAGCCAGCTCAGAGCTGCTGACGTGAGGGGAAAGACACCGAGGCGGGGGCCCTGTGTGAGCAGAGGCGTGGAGGCAGGAGACGATGGCTGATGGCAGAAATTTTCCTTCAGACGTGACGTGTTTTTCATATTTTAAGAACTTCAGAATTTTCCTTTCCATTTGTGATTTTAATCACATCTCCACTTGGACTTCATCTTTATAGACTGAAGCGTTCCAAATAGGCCTCGTCTGTTTCATCCCTCAAGCGATTTTAATAGTTTGTCTCTGTCCAAAGCTCCATTTTGTCGGTCTTGAGCAACAGTGACAAAAACTTTCCACAATTTCACAGATACAACTGATTCATGATCAGCGGGCATTATAGCCCATTCTACCACTCAGCTACCGCTCCTTCCCAGAGTTGCAGCCAACAAAAATACTTCATGCAAACTCTTGTCCAGAGATGGGCTTTTTTTTCTTCAAGATACAAAGAAATACTTATTTTATAATTCAGGTATTTTAGTTTTACCTTAGTAGTTAACCTCCAATTAAAATAAATTTATGTTAAAAAAATCCAATGGTACGTTCTGATATTATTCTAAAGAATCAGTTATTTAGATTCCTAGAATTTGGATTTGTTTTCATAAGCTTGTGGGTATTTGCCATTTTAATCAGAGTAGAGAGAGTACGTCGGAGTTCTCAAAGAAAAAAATGACAATCTAAAAGCTAGATACCTCTTTGGGCAGTGTCTCGTGTAAAATTGAGGATTGAACCAACAAGCATGGTTCAAAAACTGAGACAGTCCCTAAGTGATCATGTTACTTAGTATTTACAGTATACCCTTTTTGTTAATTTCCTTTTAATAAGGATAACGGTAACATTTTCTATCAATATCCGTAAACATCCCCTTCAGAAGGGTGTTAATATATTTTATAGTGTGATTGAATTTCATAGTCAATTAACTTGAAAGTTTCAAAGAAGAGAACTGTTTTCACTGACATCTCAGTTGCAGTGTCACATTTCAGCTGTGACTTAGGAAAACCGAGTTGAATCCTCGTTTTCAACCTGAGCAGAACCTCAAAAATCATAAAGTGATTTTTGTTCTCCTTTTTAATTAACATAGTAAGCCTAGAGGAGGCAGAAAGAAGACATTTAATTTGTATTTATAATTAGTGTTGATAGACTACTAAGTATTCATGTAAGTCAACACTACCTAAAAAGGTAAACCTGGATTGGATGACTGCCTGGCATTTATTTTCTTTTATTAAAAAAAAAAATAGCATGGCATGACCATATAAAGAAAACTTACTGGATAGAAGAAACGTGAATGACTACTTGGCCGTGAATGAAAGAATCCTACTCCCCTTTGGCACATTTTACACAGGCCTAGCAAACCACCGTATTAGTTCCTGCAAAAGCCCTACACATAAAATCTATTCATTTATTTATTATTAGTTGTTACCAGTATAAATTGTTAACCTTAATTTAGCTAAGTGGTTCTATCAGTCCATTCAAAATAATTTTTCCAAATGTTGCCATCAGATTCTTATTTACTTTGAAAATAGCTCTATGGATAAAATGCTTGGTTTTTTTGTACAGTAGGTGTTCAAGAAATGAAGTATTGGTTCTTATCAATAAATGGAGGCCTCTCACAGCTACTGAAGATGAGGTCCAGAAAAGTTGAATGACTTGACTAAGATTGTGTACCGTGAGTCTCAACTTAAGTAAATAAACGTAGCACATTTCCACTAGTTTCCTGCTTTGTCTTCTGAGAAACCCCTTGTGAAACCCCTGAAGACATTACTAATTTTCAGTTATCTGAGCAAGAAGCACCCCTAAAATGACATCTAACTATTAAGTAATGAGATATCAAATAAAGAAAGGTTTTTTATATGAGATTTAATGAAATGCAGTTAAGGCTGAATAAGACTCTGAATACTCTTGTACAGAAATCACCTCTCATTGTTCAACATGCATTATATATATTTATTCTGAAAATGTGATGTCTTTGTCACTAAGTGGTGTACAACTCTGCGACACCATGGACTGCAGCACGCCAGGCTTCCCTGTCCTTCACTGTCTCCCGAAGTTTTCACAAACTCAGGTGCGTTGAGTTGGTGATTCCATCCAACCATCTCGGCCTCTGTTGACTTTTCGCCTTTTGCCTTTAGTCTTTCCCAGCATCAGGGTCTTTTCCAGTGGGTCAGCTCTTTGCATCAGGTAACCAAAATATTGGAGCTTCACCATCAGTCCTTCCAATGAATATTCAGGACTGATTTCCTTTAGGATGGACTGGTTTGATCTCTTTACAGTCCAAGGGACTCTCAAGAGTCTCCTCCAGCACCACAGTTCGAAAGCGTCAAGTTTTTGGCGCTGAGCTTTCTTTATGGTCCAACTCGCACATCTGTACATGACTACTGGAAAAACCTTAGCTTTGACTATATGTTCCTTTGTCGGCAAAGTAATATCTCTGCTTTATAATAGGTTCGTCATAGCTTTTCTTCTAAGGAGCAGGTGTCTTTAAAGTTCATGGCTGCAGTCATTGTCCACAGTGATTTTAGAGCCCCCCAAAATAAAATCTATCACTGTTTCCATTTTTTCCTCCTCTATGTACCATGAAGTGATGGGACCAGATGCCATGTTTTTTGAGTGTTGCATTTTAAGCCAGCTTGAAAACTCTCTTCTTTCACCGTCATCAAGAGGCTGTTTAGTCCCTCTTTGCTTTCTGCCATTCTAGTGGTATCCTCTGCTTATCTGAGGTTGTTGCTGTTTCTCCCAGCAGTCTTGATTCCAGCTTGTGATTCATCCAGCCCGGCATTTCTCACAATGTACTCTGCATAGAAGTTAAATAAGCCGGTTGACAGTATTCAGCCTTGATGTGCTCCTTTCCCGATTTGGAACCAGTCTGTTGTTCCATGTCCTCTTCTAACTGTTGCTGCTTGGCCTGTGTACAGATTTCTCAGGAGGCAGGTGGTCTGGCATTCCCATCTCTTGAAGAATTTTCCACAGTTTGTTGTGATCCACACAGTCAAAGGCTTTAGCTAGTCAGTGAAGCAGAAGTAGATGTTTTTCTGGAATTCCCTTGCTTGCTTTGTGATCCAACAGATGTTGGCAATTTGATCTCTGGTTCCTCTGCCTTTTCTGAATCTAGCTTGTATATCTAGAAGTTCTCGGTTCATGTACTGTTGAAGCCTACCTTGAAGAATTTTGAGCATTAGCTTGCTAGCATGTGAACTGAATGCAATTTTTTGGTAGCTCAACATTCTTTGGCATTGTCCTTCCTTTGGATGGGAATGAAAACTGACCTCTTCCTATCCTGTGGCCACTGCTGAGTTTTCCAAATTTGCTGACATACTGAGTGCAGCCATATACACTCAGTATGCAATATACACTCAATTGAGATTTTGGGGTCCTTCCCCAAGTTATTTTGCTAATTTCAGTAAGACTCATTTTAGATGATTGAAGATGTTCTACACTGTTATCCAGTTATTGTCTAAAGCAAGTTGTGAACAAAATAAAAATACATATAAGAATGAAATATATATATATATATAAGATTTTTTTATTGTATCACTTTCATCAAAATGGCGGTGGTATTAAAAGTAGGGCCATTTGCCTACCTTGCTTAAAGGGTATTCATTGTGCCTTCCTGGTGATTTACCATTTGGGAAATGTTTTCTAGGCTGTTTGACTCGTCAGGTGTTAATATTTTGGGTGACTTAAGGCATGTTCTGTTGATAAGTTGAAAACTTGAATGTCGCCATAAATATGCAATGAATATGGCTCCAGGTTTGTAATTTAATGTGATTTCTTCACAGTAGACACAAGAGCCAAGAGCCTGAACACATCCTTATTTGGAAGCCAGCTGGTGTTTGATGAGACGCAGAAGGCTGGTTGTAGCTTTGCTTGACTGCCTAAACCTGCCTTCCTTGGTGCCTGGCTAGGGCCTCAGGCCTAAGTCCTGTCATGGCAAATGAGGTCAGAGTTGGTACTCAACACATTTGTTTCCTTACCTTCACAGGGCTTGTTGTTGTTTAAACCTAGACTGGCAATTTTAAAATGAAAGGAAGATACTGCCAAGATCTAACATATATAAGAAAGTTCACTTCATTTTGACAATCTGACATCTAGTAGTTTCTTTTTTTTTTTTTATTTTATTTATTTATTTTTTTTTTCAACAAATATTCTGGTATTTATTTATTTATTTTTTTTTTGGTTTTCAAAATATCATCATAGAATAGTATTTGCCAAGGAATATCACTCTAGGGATTGCCAGGGAATTTGAGAAAATCATCAGCCGCCTTTAGAGTGGTTGTATTGTATTCCTCACTTAGTTCCTCTGGTAAATGAATGTCTTATTATTGTATGTAATGATCTCAGATTATGAAAAAATATGTAAAAATAATTGATAAATTATTCTTCAGTCTTATCCTGTTTTAAAATACTGAGGAGCTAATAAGCCTTCCAGGTAATTGTGATGCAGGTGGTTTAAGGACCATATTTTGAATAATGTTTATATATTTTCTGTGTCTTAATATTTCTCAGAGCTCTAAAAAAATTTGTTTCATCATAATTCTGTCATTCAGCCATTTCTTTTTTCTTTAAGATGACTCTTATGAAAGAATCTAGGTAGACGTTATAATTGAAAATCAAGAGACTTGAACTCTGGTCCTCTGTTAACAAAATTATGAGCCTCAATTCAGGCTGTGATGACATCTGACTTTTTCTATAACATGGAATAAGGACAAACACTTTTTTTTTGAACTTTTGCTGAGAATGTTCTGTCATTATTGAAAGAATGTTGCTGAACCTAACTACAGATAAAAGCCATCTGGAATCAAGTTTGAGTGAACTGCATGTTTTAAGAAGCCTCCACTAGAGCTTTGGCATTATTCTCATAACTGCTCCATCCCACGCCTGCTTTAGGAATAACCATTTCCAAGGGAGATGTATATGGGCGTGTCACTTTTATACGACAACATGGTTAAGTTTGTTTCAGTTGGTTTCATATTTGTATGTGCATGCATGCTCAGTCGTGTTCGACTCTGTGATCCCGCAGACTGTAGCTCGCTAGGCCCCTCTGTCCATGGAGTTTTCCAGGCAAGAATCCTGGAGTGGGTTGCCATTTCCTCCTCCATCCTACTTGTGATCAAATACTCAGTTTATTCAACCTGAGGCTGTAGGGTCAGATTGCACTGTGGTTATACAATTTGTAGAGTGGAATATAATCAGTTGTCACATTTGCTTTTATGTGTTTCTGCCCACAATTAATTGTTATGATTTTAACTCAGTTTTAAGCCTTTAGTGATAGTCCAGTTAAAGTTAAATATAAGATATTAATTTCCATTAATTATAAATACTATGTAGTATAAGTGAAGTCTGTAAGTTTCCTCATCCTTATCAAGAAATGATAGTATATGCCTATCTCTGAATTTTTGAAGATTCTAAAAATCATTTGTGGTAGATATGTACAAATATAAAAAGCATATGGTTGTGGCTTAGAAACTGTAGCTCATAGAAGGATTAGGTTGAACAATGTATCATTGTTCCTAGGGTCAATTAGGCGTGTAGGTTTAGCTAGCTTGGGAACAGCCTCTAGCATGTGACTCTATAAATAACACTTGCACAACAAACATGGGCTTGATAAGTGAGCAATAAATCTGGGCTGACTGCCCACTCTTCTGAATTTTAGAACTAGTCCTGCCATCATAGTATTTCGAGGGCCTGACAGCAGTAACAATTTTTAAATGAAAACATTTTTCACATCTACTTTGTGTTATTCCTGGTTATCCAGTTTTATTCTTATTTTTTGTTGTTTCTCAAAAGTCAGCTTTGCTGGACAAAAAGAATCCTTTGGTTTGGTCACTTGTCTTCTCATTAGATACTTAGGTTTTGTGGTCTTGCATATACTTTTAAACACAAATTTTCTTACTTTCTTAAAGAATGGTGTTGGTTTGGTGGCCCAGATGTCTATAAGCATGAAAGCAAGCACACTTGTCTCATTTCATCTTTGTTTACCTTTGGAAACAAAGGTTGGAAATAAGTAGGAACTTCCAACAATTCCCACAATGTCCTTGATTTATAAGCCCGAGCAACAAAAGATAAATTCACAAAGACACATTTTATCAAAGGATCTATTGGAACAAGTCACTATTGCCCAAAAAGCCCCCTTTTTTTGTTTTGTTTTCCCCTGTTGCAACATAAGGTCTGAAAGGTGTGTTAGGAGATTAAGCATCTGTCAGATGTAATTTTTTAAAGTTTCTATTGGTTTAGTTTGTAAATTATATTGTTAAATTCTTATGACCAATTTGTGCCATCTAATGGCAATGGCACCCCACTCCAGTATTCTTGCCTGGAAAATCCCATGGATGGAGGAGCCTGGAAGGCTGCAGTCCGTGGGGTTGCTGAGGGTCGGACACGACTGAGCGACTTCACTTTGACTTTTCACTTTCACACAATGGAGAAGGCAATGGCAACCCACTCCAGTGTTCTTGCCTGGAGAATCCCAGGGACGAGGGAGCCTGGTGGGCTGCCGTCTGTGGGGTCACACAGAGTCGGACACGACTGAAGTGACTTAGCAGCAATGTCACAGAATCTTGGCAAAGTT
>NW_011489308.1:148017-149365 GCF_000754665.1 Bison bison bison | reverse complement strand
CAAACAATGCAGATATTAACTTAGAGATTTTTGTCTGTGTCAGTCGCTCAATCACGTCCAACTCTTTGTGACCCCATGGACTGTATGTAGCCCACGAGGCTCTTCTGTCCATGGAATTCTCCAGACAAGAATACTAGAGTGGGTAACCATTCCCTTCTCCAGGGGATCTTCCCAGCCTAGGGATCAAACCCAGGTCTCCTGCATTGCAAGCAGATTCTTTACCATCTGAGCCATCAGGGAAGTCCTATAAATGCTTAGGCCTTCTAATATATTCAAAGCTCTAATAAAGTCGTCAGGTGCCTGCATCTGTATCTAAAATTGCCGTGAACATGGCAGTTTTGAATAAAGACCAATTGTGCTGAGTTGGTAACTGAAATACCAAGGGGGCGTTGCTGTGATGATGTGATTATCCAAAAAGAATACACTATTAACAGATTTCCAAACAAAACTAAGTATAATTGATTGCCTTCCAGAAAAATTTGGTATATAACTAAAATTGTGCAAAACGTACTTTGTCTGTGTATAAAATGAAGGTTTGTGTAAAATTTGGATTTTTATATACATGAATGTCTGGCATGGCATTCAGAAGTGGTGGGAGACCATCTGCTGCATTACAGGAAACATAGCATCCAGTACTCTCTCCCCATTGGATGCTTACGACTGTGATAACCAAAAATCCCCTTTCCCCAGTTTCTAAATTGAGAACTGTTGCTTTAAATAAAAATGTGTTATACAGTACCAAATCAGTTTTTGAAAAGCTGCAGCACTTTGTTTTGTTTTGAATTAAGAGTAGGCATGAAGGGGTAGAAAAAACTCACCAGCGCGGCCAGAGCTGTAGCACAGTGGGGATGCTCTTTCTTTGTGGCGTAAGTGGTGTCCTCACTGTGTCGCAATCAGTAACTGGTGGGTTTCAGTGTACCCTTCTGCAGTAATGGTGTAGATTGAAGTTTGAATTTTTACCACAGGTTATTGGTTTTGCTTTAACTGTAACATCTAAACTATATAGCTCTTCATTTATACAAAATATTTACCCTCCAGGCATTAGTCATCCTTAAAACAGTGTAGGTGATCCAGTCTCAAAGTAGTGTCTAAGACAGTGTTTCTCAAACTATAATGAGCACACAGATCTCCTCTGGATCTTGTTAGCCCACAGATTCTTAATCAGCGGGTTGGACAGAGCCTGAGGCTTCCTGCCAAAGTTTAGTCAATTCTGCTGGCTCGAGGCCTGCACTCTGTTTTCTTCATTTTCTTGGCCACGCCGCGTGGCGTGCGGTATCTTAGTTCCCTGAGCAGGGATGGACCTGTGCCCCCTGCAGTGGAAGCCCAGAGTCTCAACCACTGGACTGCA
>NW_011489308.1:141196-146865 GCF_000754665.1 Bison bison bison | reverse complement strand
TCCGATCTTATTTGAGGGCTTTTTGTATACCAGGAACCACAATACTAGCTGCTTTTTTTATATGCGACTAAATTTAATCCTCAAAACCATGACAAGTAAGTAAAAATATCAGTCTTACTTTAATGAAGATGAATCCATTTGATAAAACGACCTGCCTGTACAACCCAGTTTGTCATTGGCAAATTTGAGACTGGGATTTGAATCCATGTCTTCTTTTTCTTACTATTCCATAGAGGAGAATTCTGAAATGAAGGATCTGGGTCTTGAGAAGGTTAGGTAGAAATGAAGTATTTTGTGGGCCAGTTGGGGAAAAAATTACCAGAGGAAGAACAGTAGTCTCAAGAAATAACAGCAGATGTCTCAAAAGAAACAGGTGTTTATATTAAGTTTATATTGTTGTTGTTCAGTCACTAACTTGTGTCTGACTCTGCGACCTTATGGACTGCAAGTGAGGGGGCCTGACTGATTGCCTGTTGTTGTTGTTCAGTCGCTCAGTCGTGTCCGACTCTTTGCGACCCCATGGACTGCAGCACGCCAGGCCTCCCTGTCCTTCAGTATCTTCCAAAGTTTGCTCAGACTCATGTCTATTGAGTCAATGATGCCATCCAACCATCTCATCCTGTTGTCCCCATCTCCTCTCGCCTTCAATCTTTGCCAGCATCAGGGTCTTTTCCAGTGAGTCAGTTCTTTGCATCAAGCGGCCAAAGTATTAGAGTTTCAGCATCAATCCTTCCAGTGAATATTCAGAGTTGATTTCCTTTAGGATTAACTGGTTTGATCTCCTTGCTGTTCCAGGAATTCTCAAGAGTCTTCTCTAGCACCATAGTTTGAAAGCATCAAGTTCTTCGGTGCTCTGACTTCTTTATAGTCCAGTTCTCACATCTCTACATGACTATTGGAAAAACCATAGCTTTGACTATGTGATATAGTGATATAGCACTTTGCTGGCAAAATGATGTTTATGCTTTTTGATATGCTGTTTAGGTTTGTCTTAGCTTTTCTTCTAAGGAGTAAGCATCTTTTAATTTCAAGGCTGCAGTCACTGTCTGCAGTGATTTGGAGCCCAAGGAAATAAAATCTGTCACTGTTTCCACTGTTTCCTCATCTATTTGCCATGAAGTGATGGGACTGGATACCGTGATCTTCATTTTTTGGATGTTGAGTTTTAAGCCAGCTTTTTCATTCTCCTCTTTTACCTTCATGAATATCTGAGGCTGTTGATATCACAATCTTGGTTCCATCTTGTGATTCATCCAGCCCAGCATTTCACATGATGTACTCTGCATATAAGTTAAATAAACAGAGTGAGAATATACAGCCTTGACCTACTCCTTTCCCAATTTTGAACCAGTCCTTTGTTCCATGTCTGGTTCTAACTGTTGCTTCTTGACCTGCACGCAGGTTTCTTAGGAGATAGGTAAGGTTGTCTGGTATTCCCATCTCTGTATGAACTTTCCACAAATTTGGGATCCACACAGTCAAAGGCTTTAGCATAGTCAGTAAAGCAGAAGTAGATGTATTCCCCACAGCCAGCTTCTCCCATCAGGAAGCTTGCACAGAGCTAACTACAGTGACCACATGGACCACAGCCTTGTGTGGCTCAGTGAAACTATGAGCTGTGCCAGTCTGGGCCACCCAGGACAGCTGGGTCATGGTCAAGAGTTCTGACAAAACGTGGTCCACTGGAGAAGGGATGGCAAACTCCTTCAGTATTCTTGCTTCAAGAACCCCAAGAACAGTATGAAAAGCAACAAGATATGATAGCAGAAGATGAGCCCTCCAGGTTGGTAGCTGTTCAATATGCTACTGGGGAAGAGGGGAGAAATAGCTCCAGAGAAAATGACGGGGCCGGGCCAAAGCAGAAATGACATTCAATTGTGATGTGTCTGGTGGGGGTGGTTTATGTGCCATTGTGACAGTATCTGTTGAAGTAAATAATAGGGACAGTTACATTTAGTAGATTCTGAGGAAGTCTGACCCTGCAAGGAACAATATTGCATAGGAACCTGGAATGTTAGATCCATGAATCAAGGTAAATTTTACGTGGTCAAGGACATGGCAAGAGTGAACTTCGACATCTTAGGAATCAGTGAACTGCAATGGATGGGGATGGGTGAGTTTAATTCAGGTGAGCATTACGTCTACTACCGTGGGCAAGAATCCCTTAGAAGTAATGGAGTAGCCCTCAGAGCCAACGAAGAGTCCTAAATGCAGTACTTGGGTGTAATCTCAATAATGATAGAATGATCTCAGTTCATTTCCAAGGCAAACGCTCAACATCACGGTAATCCAAGTCTGTGCCCCAACCACTAATGCCAAAGAAGATCTAAAAGACCTTCTAGAACGAATACCAAAAAAAGATGTCCTTTTCATCATAAGGGACTGATGCAAAAGTAGGAAGTCAAGACAGTCCTGGTGTAATAGGCAAGTTTGACCTTGGAGTACAAAATGAAGCAGGGCAAAGGCTAATTAATAGTTTTGTGCTATTAGCTATCAGGAGAATATGTTGATCCTAGCAAACACTCACAGGATACAACTATATTCATTCGTGGACATCACCAGATGGTCACTTCTTAAATTAGACTGATTATATTCTGTGCAGTCGAAGATGAAGAAGCTTATATGGCTGTTGATTATATAATGTTGATAACACTTGATTTGCAAAGGGGATTTTTATAAAGTAACACAGCTATCTAAGCCATCTCTCCATGAACCACTTCCAAAATTGGTTCACTGTTTTCTTAAAACAGTTGTTTATGTGCCATTGTGACAGTATCTGTTGAAGTAAATAATAGGGACAATTACTTTCAGTAGATTCTGCGGAATGATTTAGCAGAAGTCTTTAAAACCTGAGAAGGAAGTACTTTCTCAGGAGATTAGACCCTATGTTATAACAAGAGGACAATGTCTAGATAGGGAAGCGACTTGCAGGTTATTTTACCTGTATCTTAATTTATACCAGTGCCAAGAATCTTGTTTCCAAAGTAGGAAACAAAATAAGAAAGAGAAAAACCAGTGTCACTTCAGAGCTACAAACCACCAGATTAAAGGATTAGAAATGGAGGCATAATACTCCATAACCAATTTATCTCTTTACCAGTGCTATCAGTTAACCGATCACTAACCTCTCTAATGACTGTGCATTTTATAAAAGACAACTTTGGCTCCGATTGCAGAGCTCATCTGCTCGTCCTGGATTAGGCTTTTCTGGGGCTGCCCTGGGTCTTCGGTGGAGCCTGTGGACTTCTCTAGTTGTGGCGCGTGGGCTCAGTAGTTGTGGCTTAATTGCCCCGTGGACTGTGGGATCTTGGGTCCCAGGCCAGGGATCAAACCCACACTCCCTGCATTGGAAGGCAGATTCTTAACCACCAGATCACCAGGGAAGTCCTCTGGGATAGTCTTACATGCTTCCTGATTTTCAATTCATCAACTATTAAAAGAATTCTGATTCTCTTCAATTACATTCCCTGAAAAGATTTTATTCTGTAAAGTGTCAGATTATCATTTTAGAAAATCGTTTCCTATTTAGTGATCAGTACGCTAAAGTGAAAAGAACACTGAGCTAGAAGCTAAAAAACGTTTATTTTAATCCTGGCTTTGTGTGATTGGGTGTTTGGTCTACTGGGCGTTGTTGTGGAGATTTTTGTCTCCTTGTACTTAATTATTACAGGGGTTGGAGGAGGGAAGGTTGGTGATGTAGAGGTTAGTTTTAAGAAATCTAAACAACACTGACAATACTCACACAGCAGAAGAGAATTCTAATAATAGTTCAAAGAGTACAGATTTTTGTATCAATTCATTCCTGAGTTTAAATCCCACTTCTACTGCGTACTAGTCGGCTGTCCTTGGGCATATCACTTAATCTTAATACACTAGGAAATGATTATCTTGTTCAGCCTTTGTGAGAGACTCATAGAACAGTGGCCCAGTATCATCTTTGCTGTTGAACACCATCCTGGGGAGATGGGATCTTTGAGTCTCCCCACTGTAGCTTCCGGCAGCATTTCAGGTTATTATTACAGTTTTCCTGCTTCGAATTTGAAGATGTGATGGTAATGTTCTTCTTTGTAAGGTCAGAATTCCTTACGTTCCTTGCCCACGCTTCAGTTTCATAAGGTTTACATCTCACAGGAGGATATAAAGCTCTTCAAATATTTCTGCATACTGTAGCCTCAATAAACTTTTGTGGGATTATGCAAAAAGTCAGTAGTACTAATAATTCACTTTGGATTTCTTCCCGTTTTGTGGTCTACATGCATTCTACTAAGTCATCCAATACATAAGGCCAAATTCTGCAGTATAAAGTAAAAGACAGAAGCCAACAGGAGAGTGGCTCTGTATACAGCAGAGAGATCGGACCTTGGTCAAAAAGTACAGCTGCTTTATGTTTCAGCAGTCTAAACTTTTGAGAGGGTCACTATTTCCCAGCTATAACTGCTCTAGAGTAAGGTCATATCTTGGTCATAAATTCAGTCACCTTTCCTTTTCCAGAATAATAGCAGAAGCTAGTTTATTTACATACCTTGAAGGGGCTAGAGAATTTCACACATAATTTTCCTATAGTAGGGATTCCCTGGTAGCTCAAATGGTGAAGAATCCGCCTGCAATGCAGGCCACCCTGGTTCGATTCCTGGGTTGGGAAGATCCTCTACAGAAGGAATAGGCTACATAAGCTTCCTCTGTGGCTCAGCTGGTAAAGAATCTGCCTGCAGTGTAGGAGACCTGGGTTTGATTCCTGGGTCATGAAGATCCGCTGGAGAAGGGATAGGCTACCCACTCTAGTATTCTTGGGCATCCCTTGTGGCTCAGCTGGTAAAGAATCCGCCTGCAATGTGGGAGACCTGGGTTCAAGCCCTGGGTTGGGAAGATCCCCTGGAGAAGGGAAAGGCTACTCACTCCAGTATTCTGTCCTGGAGAATTCCATGGACTATAGAGTCCATGGAGTCACAAAGAGTCAGACACGACTGAGTGACTTTTACTTTCACAGTAGGTGTAGCAGCTAGACTACTCTTAGGAACAAGATGAACTAAACTTAAAATTATTTTCTATGTTATATATAACTACTCATACATTTAACTCTGAAGATACTGTTTTATGAGTTTTTCTTAATTTTGTCTCCTTGGTTTGTATATTTTGGTTCTGTTATTTATAATTTGACAATTTTTAGAATCTTCAGTTTAAGCGAAAATTCTTTTCAACCCTTTTCTCAGATGAGTATTTACATGAACTCTTACTTACCTGCATTCTTAAATAGCACACACTGCTTTAATATTTATGCCGTTTGCATGTTCACTGAGCCCTACTGTATACCAGGCATTCTCCCAGGTGCAGTTTATCAGTAAGTTTATATTCCAGTAGGAATAGAGATTGTGTTTCTTAATATTTTGTCATCTTTTATTAAGTCTTCAATACCATGCCATTATATTCCCTCTTCAGTATTTATGTAGTATATTTGTTTTTCAGTATATATTGCAAAGATTTATATTTTCAAGTATTGTACTTTTCGTGTGTATTTCCGGTACAGAAATTGCTTTCAGAATTCCTGGACACCACGCGGTCCTGCTGTGGACTGGCTGTGTGACCTTGTGCACGTGCCTCGGGTCTTGTTTCAGCGTTTGTCACTTACTGGCTGGGTCAGGTCTTGCCTGCTGCCCGCCGGACCTCCGTGA
>NW_011489308.1:135683-139631 GCF_000754665.1 Bison bison bison | reverse complement strand
TCTTCTCCAACACCACAGTTCAGAAGCATCAATTCTTCAGCATTCAGTCTTCTTTATGGTCCAACTCTCACATCCATACATGACTATTGGAAAAACCATAACTTTGACTAGATGGACCTTTGTTGGCAAGGTAACGTGTCTGCTTTTTAATACACTGTCTAGGTTTGTTGTAACTTTTCTCCCAAGAAACAAGTGTCTTTTATTTTTGTGGCTGCAGTCACCATCTGCAGTGATTTTGGAACCCAAGAAAATAAAGTCTGTCACTGTTTCCATTTTTACCCCATCTGTTTGCCATGAAGTGATAGGACTGGATGCCCTGATCTTAGTTTTTTGAATATTGAGTTTAAAGCAGTTTTAAGCCAGCTTTTCACTCTCCTCTTTCACTTTCATCAAGAGATTCTCTAGTTCCTCTTCGCTTTCTGCCGTAAGGGTGGTGTCATTTGCAAATCAGAAGTTATTGATATTTTTCCTGGAAGTCTTGATTCGAGCGTGTGCTTCATCCCGTCCGGCATTTCACATGATGTACTCTGCATATAAGTTAAATAAACAGAATGACAGTATACAGCCTTGACATACCCCTTTCCCAATTTTGAACCAGTCCATTGTTCCATGTCTGGTTCTAACTGTTGGTTCTTTACCTGCATACAGATTTCTCAGGAAGCAGGTAAAATGGTCTGGTATTGCCATCTCTTAAAGAAATTTTCCACAGTTTATTATGATCCACACAGTCAAAGGCTTTAGCGTAGTCAATGAAGCAGATGTTTTTCTGGAATTCTCTTGCTTTTTCTATGATCCAGTGGATGTTGACAATTTGATCTCTGGTTCCTCTGCCTTTTCTAAATCCAACTTGAGCATCTGGAAGTTCTTGGTTCGTGTACTGTTGAAGCCTGACTTGGAGAATTTTGAGCATTACTTTGCTCTCATGAAATGAGTGCAGTTTTGCAGGAGTTTGAACATTCTTTGGCATTGCCCTTCTTTGGGATTGGAATGAAAACTGACATTTTCCAGTTCTGTGGCCACTACTGAGTTTTCCAAATTTGCTGAAATATTGAATGTAGCACCTTAACAGCATCGTCTTTTAGGATTTGAAATGGCTCAGCTGGAATTCCATCACCTCCACTAGCTTTGTTCATAGTGATGCTTCCTAAGGCCCACTTGACTTCACGCTCCAAGATGTCTGGCTCTAGGTGAGTGATCACACCATTGTGATTATCTGGATTGAGAATATCTTTTTTGTATAGTTCTTCTGTGTATTCTTGCCACCTCTTCTTAATATCTTCTGCTTGTGTTAGGTCCATACCATTTCTATCCTTTATTGAGCCCATCTTTGCATGAAATGTTCCCTTGATACCTCTAATTTTCTTGAAGAGATCTCTAGTCTTTCCCATTCTATTGTTTTCCTTTATTTCTTTGCATTGATCTCTGAGGAAGGCTTTCTTATCTCTCCTTGCTATTTGGAACTCTGCATTCAAATCGGTATATCTTTCCTTTTCTCCTTTGCCTGTCACTTCTCTTCTTTTCTTAGCTATTTGTAAGGCCTCCTCAGACAGCTGTTTTGCCTTTTTGCATTTCTTTTTCTTGGGCATGGTATTAATCACTGCCTCCTGTACAGTGTCACAAACCTCTGTCCGTAGTTCTTCAGGCACTTAATACTTTTATGTTTGGGACAATTTAGATGATGGCATATTTATTCCTTAAAGAAAAGTAGATCTTTTTTTGAGTAAGTGAAACCTTTGCTGAAGTAACATAGGATAGCTCTGTACCTCTCTAAACTAGCTTACTGAGGTTCAACAGAAACCTTTTTAGGAGAAGAAATTTTAGCATTTGTACACTTAGTAGCATTTCAGCAAAATAGTCACTCTTAAGAGCAGTGAAGCTATACATTCTCTGCATTATATTTAAAAGCCTAATTTGTTTAAAGGAGATGAAAACCGTAAGAACAGATTTATGGATTGCCTCCTCTATCTGGGAAGATTTGTTCCATTAGTCATCAGAATAGGGTCTTCCTAAACCCTCAGGTGGACTTCAATCTAGTTATGAAGGATTAATGTGATTTATGTCATTGGTTAGTTTTCAGAGAAACCAGCTGTTAGATATTAGAAAACCTTCAGCAGTTAAAATCCTGAACCTGCCATCCTCTCCTCTTTCACCCCTCACAAATGTAACAGATTTTCAGAAGTACTGCAGACAAGGAGTAGGCAGGTGGCACACGATTTCATTAAAATTTAAGAGGTAGTAATAATGAATCACTGGCCACTTTTCCTGGTTTCTTAACATTATAACAGGCAGTGAGAAACAGCATTTCCCTACATTTTGGTTGTTTTCCAGCTTTCAAGTTTCTCTCCTTCAGTATGACTGTATTAATTATCATGCGTACTGCTTTATAAGCACGAGACTATCTAGACAACATTTTATGGTTGTTTGTGAAGGATGGAAAAAGAGCCGTTACTGGGCTTGACAGGAAGGTGATCTCTTGGAACGAGGTGTTCAAATATCCAGACTTGAACAAGGTTTTACGTGTATTGTCTAGACCTGAGCAATGGTAGTGCAACTGCTGAAAACCACCTGCGACTGGTGAAGAAGTGCTGGTCAGGCAATATTTGAGAGACTGTGTACTCAGTTAAATGTTTTCTCTCAGCATTGTTAGTTGCTCTGTAAGAGCATTCAGTTGTCAGGTTTCATTGTTATTCCCAAATGTACAAATTTTTCGCATTTTTACCCCCTCTGTTTTCCTCTTCTTTCTCCTTCCTTAGGAAGAAGGATTGTCCCATCTCCAGGAGATAATATTTAAGGTCTGTTCTAGCCTGAGCACATGGCAAGCCACCCCAGCGTTCTTGCCCGGAGAATCCTGTGGACAGAGGAGCCTGGTGGGCTTCAGTCTGTGGGATCACAAAGATTTGGACAGGACTGAGCAACTGATCACAGCACAGCACTAGTCAGAGCGTAGATCCCTGTGTTACTGATCAAATAACATTATTGACGAGAGCATTCGGGTTTCAAGAAAATTAATCACAGGGTCTCATTTCCTTACCATTTACATGAGTATCATGGGGATGATTCAAGAAGAGAGAAATCAGATTTGAAATTTAAACAGCCATAGAAAAAATGACTTGAGTTTTTAAAAAAATAACGTTTATTTCTAATGCCCTTCCACACCGTTTTCAAAGATGGTGAATTCATGACTGTCTTTAGGTTTTCCTGTTATTAAGCAAAGTTCTGTAATTTTGCCATCTAGAGAGAAACACTGTTAAAACATTCTAATGTTAGAATGTATAGCTGATTCACTTTGCTCTATGGAAGAAACGAATACAATATTATAAAGCAGATATACGCCAGTGAAAATTCATTAAAAAGAAACCTTTTGATGTGTATCCTTCCCATGTGCTTTCACCACACAGTTTTAAACAATTAGCTCCATGCTGTACATACTGTTTTACAGTCTACTTTAAAAGGCTGTGAGTGATTGAAAGTCATTCAGTTGTATCTGACTGTTTGCAACCCCATGGACTATATATACTCTGCCTTGGAATTCTCCAGGGCAGAGTACTAGAACGGTAGCTTATCCCTTCTCTAGCAGATCTTCCTCACCCAGGAATTGAACCGGGGTCTCCTGAACTGCAGGCGGATTCTTCACCAGCTGAGCTATCAGATCAGATCAGATCAGATCAGTCACTCAGTCGTGTCTGACTCTTTGCGACCCCATGAATCGCAGCATGCCAGGCCTCCCTGTCCATCGCCAACTCCCGGAGTTCACTCAGACTCACGTCCGTGGAGACAGTGATGCCATCCAGCCATCTCATCCTCTGTCGTCCCCTTCTCCTCTTGCCCCCAGTCCCTCCCAGCATCAGAGTCTTTTCCAATGAGTCAACACTTCGCATGAGGTGGCCAAAGTACTGGAGTTTCAGCTTTAGCATCATTCCTTCCAAAGAAATCCCAGGGCTGATCTCC
>NW_011489308.1:119953-134305 GCF_000754665.1 Bison bison bison | reverse complement strand
GCTAGTCTTTCCCATTCTGTTGTTTTCCTCTATTTCTTTGCATTGATCACTGAAGAAGGCTTTCTTATCTCTTCTTGCTATTCTTTGGAACTCTGCATTCAGATGCTTATATCTTTCCTTTTCTCCTTTGCTTTTCACTTCTCTTCTTTTCACAGCTATTTGTAAGGCCTCCCCAGACAGCCATTTTGCTTTTTTGCATTTCTTTTCCATGGGGATGATCTTGATCCCTGTCTCCTGTACAATGTCACAAACCTCATTCCATAGTTCGTCAGGCACTCTATCTATCAGATCTATCTGAGCTATCAGGGAAGCCCCAAAATTGAAAGCCAGATAACATCTAATGAAAGGGACTAGTTAAATATTGTTACATATGATGTACTATATGTTGAAGATATTTTAGAATAATATTTAATAGCATAGAAACTAATAATCTGTATGCTGTGCTATAATCTGTATTATTAATATTTTCTATGCTATTAAATATTATTCTAAAGTATTTTCAATAGCTGCAGTACAGTACATCGTATGTAGCAATATTTAATTAGTGCCTTTCATTAGATATTATCTGGCTTTTATAAATTAAACAGAAGAGAACGATAAAGTTCAGGTAGTTTCATGGGTTTAAATTTCATTTTTCTTTCACAGAAATAATTACACTTCTCTGGAAGATGAAAACTAATATTTTTTTGCATGCTTGTAAACCAAATACTGTGTAAGATGCCTTGTAGTTTCATATTCATGTAATTTTTAGCTATTTTTAATCCCCAATATTTTAGATAAAGATGTCCATATGCATATGTATTAGACATTTTGTAGTAAGTTAATAGTACATAGAAAATGTTTACCTGAAAAAGTCCTTCAATAATCAATAGAAGACAGTCAAAACTTAGCTTGTATTTCTGTTTTGGCTTTTAAGTATATAATATAATAAGAATGTTTAATGTTTTTGTGCTTTGTTCAGTGTAAAGGGTTTTAGGTCTTCAAATTATATGGTTAATTGGCATTTATAGCTTTGGGAGGAAAAAAAGTGGGTGATTCCCTAATGAATTTTGGGTTTAACTTATATGACTACTGTTATAGATGATTTATAAATCACATTTCAACTTTTAATTATGGCAGATAATTGTCTACTAGGTGAAAATGATTTCCCTTCGCTTAAAATTTCCAACATAACTTTGAGATTTTGCACTTCTAAAGTCTCAGAACAGAACGTCCAGTGATAGAAGGACGAGGAAAGTTTGCAGAGGAAGGGTGAGGGCGGTGCGGCGGTAAGACTGCTTTCACGGAGCTCACTTAGAGTCCTGCCTGCTAGCTCATACAGCCAGCCTGTTTTGAGAAGCGAGGCTGCTGCTTGTAGGGCCTCGTCTGTGTTATCTAACGCAGGGGATGTTTTTGTCTCAGTCACATAGATCAGACAACAACCTGGCAGGACCCCAGGAAGGCCATGCTCTCCCAGATGAACGTCACCGCCCCGACCAGCCCACCGGTGCAGCAGAACATGATGAATTCGGCCTCGGGTGAGTGCAGTGCTGTCGTGAGGGCACGCCACGTGGTGCTTTGGCGAAACTTTCTGTGGAAGACAGTCGTTATTCTTTCAAGGAAACTGGAACATGGGTGATGGTTACTTTCTATCCTCTTGCATGAGAGAAACTTCTTTATTTCAAATAGCCGACTATACCAAACCCTTGTTTAATCATGAATACATAAGGGACTTGGTGATTGAAAGCCAGCAGTTTTCCAAGTTTCATTTCTGAAGTGAGTGTCTCAGATTCCTAGTTTGGTTAATGTTGACATGCTCATGCTTTATTCTACCGCTTTCTTGTGTCCGAGACCTTAGAGTTGAAGTTTCCCTCTTCCTTTTGTGGTTTGGACGGGAAGCCACCTCTTAGCGTGAATGTTTGTTCTTCTTTGAGAATAACGGGAAGGGAGCAACTTATAAAACCCCAAAGCACCTTTCTTAGGGCTGGTACGTGCTATTTAACGCATTGCCACCTTTTTCATAGAAGATAAACCTGAGTGTACGTTTTTTTCTGTCTCCTATTTGGCAGTTTACTTAAATTTGCTGTTTTTCTTATCTGTGTAATTGGGAGTAACAATGCCCCTTATTATAGAGAGGAAGACAGTAAAGGAAATAATATACATATAAAGCTTTTATATTACACTTCTAATATGGAGTGGGTACTAAGTAAAGGTTTAGTTCCTTCTTCCCTATGTCAGTTAGATTTTGGATGGCTTCTTTCTTCTTTGTTACATAGGCCCAAGGCCGTAGCTACCCATTATGCATCTTTGTGCATGGTAGGAAAAGGGCTTCCCAGGTTGCGTTAGTGGGTAAAGAACCTCCTGCCAACGCAGGAGACTGAGAGACACAGGTTCAATCCTTGGGCCGGGAAGATCCCCTGGAGGAGGGCACAGAAACCCACTCCAGTATTCTTGCCTGGAGAATGCCCATGGACAGAGGAGCCTGGTGGGCTACAGTCCATGGGGTCACAAAGAGTCGGTCGGACACAGCTGAAGCGACTTAGCACTCATCCCACCCCCTCCTCGGGGAAGATGCCCCCCAAGCCTGAGGTCGGGGCTTGGAGCCTGTGGGCTGGGCCTCTGACCACGCCCCTGCCCCATGCTTTACCCCCCTCGCTGAAGTCCTGGGTCAGGGCACAGATGGCAGCAGCAGTGCCCGTGATGGCCTTCCCCCTCACAGCCCTACCCAGCAGACCGATCGGTGCGATGCTGTTGGAAGCTGCACTGTAGATTTTCTTAAACAGCAGCCTTTGGAAAGGGACTGGTACAGTTCCTTGTAGGAAAGCTCATGAAACTCAAAGTGTCCTTCTACCCTAGAGGTGATGACAGTGTGTTAGGACGTTCTGCTGTCCCATAACTCCATTCTTGCCTTCGATGGGTTGAACACTTGAAAGAATTCAAGAAAATGAAAATCAAGGCAAGATTCGTGACTGAGCTTTTCTTGTCATAAAGCTTCCATTTTATCTGCGCTTATTTTAATGTCAGCACCTATACTTATCCTCAGAATATGTTTTATATGTGACATTGAAGTTAAACTTTTTTCAAAGGCCAAATATTATGCAAGTATTTATTGACTAGTATTTTTACTTGACAGCTATTTTTTTCATTATCAAATATCCAAATAAAAGTTGTGTAAGCTGCTTTCTATTTATAGTTCAAAGAAGATGATGCTCATTTTTCATTTTGTCACAATCCAACTAAAACTATACCTGGGAAATTAGTAAATAATTCATTAATTTAACTTTTATCTTGGAAGATCAAGCATTTTGCTTCTATAAGATTGACTATTATACTTTTAGAACATTGGTTTGTTTATGTTTTTCCTATTAAACTTTCTAACAGTAATGGTCTAAGGAAATGAAAATAATTGGATTAAAGTTTATGTTTAAAACCAAAAGGATGTATCAAATTGGTATTAATGGATTTTAGAATATTTGTGTATATTTTTATTTCAGCTCTGTGTTTTGTAAAATATGAAATGTGTTTTTCTGTACTACATAAAAATTACTAGACATGCTTGCTGCTGTGTTAATTAGAGAGGTGACTTAGGGAGGAATGGTTTGAGTCAAGTGGCAGGAGGCACAATTGTAGTGGGTTGGTGTGTTTTTGTGGGGAGGGGCTGGGAGTTGTATGAAGAGAGGCTTAGATGTGGAGAGTTGAAGGCAGGACCTGAAATGGGAAAAGCCACCCCTCAGAGACCTGGGCACGCTGAAGTGGTGGTGTAGTGTGTGCTCTTCTCTGCTTAGTCGCTCGGTTGTGTTCAACTCTTTGCAAGTAGTCCCCAGGCTCCTCTGTCCATGGGATTCTCCAGGCAAGAATACTGGAGTGGGTTCCCTTGCCCTCCTCCAGGGGATCTTCCCAACCCAGGGATCGAACCCAGGTCTCCTGCATGCAGGCGGATTCTTTACCATCTGAGCCACCAAGGTGTTAAATAATAACAGGAAGCCCTATTTACATGCCAGGCTTCCTGCTAAGGTCATTTTGTACAATCCCCATAATGGTCATTAAATTAGGCGCTGTTATTAGTCTCACTTCACATTTGAGAAACCTTGAGTGGCTATTTAAAAATGGAAGACTTTGTGTTGTTGCCATGCTTTGGAATGAATGCCATGGGAACTGTAATCTTGCTAACCTCATGTTCATGTATAGTTACAGCCATAATGTCATGTTAATAAGGGTTCAACTCAGGGGCTTCCCCTTCTCCGTCTGAACCGAACTTACGGTGTTTGGTGACTGCATTCTCCACTGAGGTACAGAGCATGATTTCTCGAATAGCTTTAAGAGAAGATCTTATCTCTCAGTCAAGGATTTCTCCTAGAGTACAGCAGCAGAAGTGGTACTCCTCTGTGCTTGGAAAATAGTCTTTTGAGTTTTCAAAGCCTAGAGCCTGTGAGCAAGAATTGTGAGGATATTTAAATAAATTTTCAGGGTGTTGACAAAGTCGCTAGCCTACTTCCAGTTAAGCAAGGTATCTGCAGACAGTTTTCACCTTGAAGACAATTCCTTCTGAACCTGCTAATCTGAAGCCTTTGTATAAAAGAGAAGGATACACAGCTGTTTTGAAACCCTTTACTGAGTTAATCAAGATAAATGGAGCTTGATTTACATTTTTTGTCATTAATTATTTTAACTGGAACTTCCTATTGTTAATCTTTTATAAAAAAGAACTCGCCTCATTCACATATTTGAGTCCAGCTTTGTGTTCTGTTCTAATTATTTCTAATCAGATCACTTTCCTCTATTTTCTCTAGACTCTCTAGGTTTCTGCATAGGTTTTAATGGAACTATATTTTTAGATTTTCTCCAGTTCTAAGATGTTATGAAATCCAGTTTCTTTCACTGGAATTTGGTTTAGCAGGAATGATTAGTTTACTTTTGCATTTTGTGTCTTTTTCACAATATGAGATTGAAATGATGAGTTTTATTGCTAGACTGGAGGTATGTGATTTATGATTGGCTAAATTCCTGTTAGTATTAGTCGCTCAGTCATGTCTGACTCTTTGCGACCGTAGCCCACCAGGCTCCTCTGTCCATGAGATTTTTCCAGGCAAGGATACTGGAGTGGGTTGCCATTTCCCTTCTCCAGGAGATCTTCACAACCCAGGGATTAAACCCAGGTCTCCTGCATTGCAGGCAGATTGTTCACCTCTGAGCCACTGAGAAATCACTTTAAAATGCACCTGGAAAAGGTTCTAGAGGCAAGACTTATTTGATCCTATGAAGAAATTTATATTCTTTTAACTGGCCATTTAATTAGCAAGACAGTGTCAGACTTTATTTTCGGGGGCTCCAAAAATCACCGCAGATGGTGATTGCAGCCATGAAATTAAAAGACGCTTACTCCTTGGAAGGAAAAGGTATGACCAACCTAGATAGCTTATTCAAAAGCAGAGACATTATTTTGCCAACAAAGGTCCGTCTAGTCAAGCCTATGGTTTTTCCAGCGGTCATGTATGGATGTGAGAGTTGGACTGTGAAGAAAGCTGAGCGCCGAAGAATTGATGCTTTTGAACTGTGGTGTTGGAGAAGACTCTTGAGAGTCCCTTGGACTGCAAGGAGAGTCAACCAGTCCATTCTAAAGGAGATCAGCCTTGGGTGTTCATTGGAAGGACTGATGCTAAAGCTGAAACTCCAATTTTTTGGGCACCTCATGCGAAGAGTTGACTCATTGGAAAAGACTCTGATGCTGGGAGGGATTGGGGGCAGAAGGAGAAGGGGACGACAGAGGATGAGATGGCTTGATGGCATCACTGACTCAATGGGCATGAGTTTGAGTGAACTCTGGGAGTTGGTGATGGACCAGGAAGCCTGGCGTGCTGCGATTCACGGGGTTGCAAAGAATCAGACACGACTGAGCAACTGAACTGAACTGACTGAATGAGCCAAGACAGTGAACTTAGTAAAAAGGAATTTGAAATGTGAGGAAAAGAAAATTACAAAATAAGAGGAAATTTGAATAATGAGTAAAATAATTCTACTTTTCTTTACATTAAATATATAATATATACATATATAAAAGTATACACAAACTGTATTCTATTAAATCGATGAATGCCCCTGACAAGTTACATTAAATGTATTATGTTTAAGGCACATTGTTGTCGCTCAGTCGTGTCCGACTCTTTGCAACACCATGGACTGCAGCACGTATCACCAGCTCCCAGAGTTAGCTCAAACTCAGGTCCATTGAGTCGGTGATGCCATTCAAACATCTCATCCTGTCGTCCCCTTCTCTTCCTGCTCTCAGTCTTTCTCAGCATCAGGGTCTTTTCCAGTGAGTCAGCTCTTTGCATCAGGTGGCCAAAGTATTGGAGTTTCAGCTTCAGCATCAGTCCTTCCAATGAATATTCAGGACTGATTTCCTTTAGGATGGACTGGTTTGATCTCCTTGTTGTCCAAGGGACTCTCAAGAGTCTACTCCAACATCACAGTTCAAAAGCATCAATTCTTTGGTGCTCAGGCTTCTTTATGATCCAACTCTGCTTTTATGCTCCTTGGAAGAAAAGCTATGACAAATGTAAACAGCGTATTAAAAAGAGGTGACAAAGGTCTGCATAGTCAAAGCTGTGGTTTTTCCAGTAGTCATGTATGTATATGAGACAGAGTGTGTGAGAGCTCCATTTATATGAAGCTTTTTATTAGTAGCTTGTCACCAATGATTCACAAGATTGCTGAATCTTAAAGCTGCAGTATAAAGAAAATATATCCTGTGATAATCCAGAAATAACTTGGTGCCAAAGGACAGGTGACTATTTAGGATTATTAAAAATGGCATAAGCCTTGATTTAAATGATGCAGTGTCAGTGAACCCTCTGTTGTCTGCTTTTTTAAAAACCTACCTTTGATAACAATTTGATAAAATCAAATGTCTTGTTACAGGTACATTTTAAGGAATTCATTATTTTCATGGTTTAAGTCTGGCATTATTTGACTAATGCCTGAATCTGCCAATACAGCACTTTCTGATTTCCCTGTTATGAAAACCTGCATGGAATTCCTAGGAAATCTGTCAAGATAGGTGGAGAAAATGCCGTCTTGATCGTGGAAGATGATGCATGTTGAAGGAATTTGCTCAGCACCTCCATTGCTGTGGGGGAAACATTGAGAAGCAGGCATAGTGTGTCGTTTGGAGGTGCCTTCATATTTGCCTGTTGTATTACTTCTGCTTTGTGTAATCTCTCAGAGGACCAAATTCCAGATGGGAAAAAGATTGTGACCAAGGAAAATACGACATAGAGCAGATGTGAAATGTAACAATAACAGGTAAAAGGTTGATAGTGAGATTTTTAACTTTAAAAAACACAGAAGAGCTAAGGATGTATGAAAAGTACAAAGCTGACCTCAGAGTTTAGGAGTTGCTGATTCCTGCTTCATGTGTTGTAGTTCGCAAGCGTTTAAGCTCTGCTTTTCACCTTTGGAGTGAGCTTAGGAGGAGTTTAGAATGAGGGTTAAAGATCAAGGGCTCTGGGTCAGGCGGACACAGGTTTGAATCCCAGCTCTGTCTCTTAATTGACTATAAGATCTTGGATAAAGGAGTATATTTACTTGTGCCTCATTTCTTCACTTGGAAAATGGAGTGACAATAAAAACAATAACACTGAATTTGTAGGGCTATGGTGAAGATTAAATGATACAATCTTTATACAAAGTGGGTACATAGAAATTATTATTAACAAAATACAGCGCTTGATATAATATACTGAATAATAAAGTAAATGTGATTTCATATGATATTTTACAATTTAATCAGTTTACATTACCTGGTAATTACTGTTCAGTTCAGTTCAGTCACTCAGTCATGTCTGACTCTTTGCAACCCCATGGACTGCAGCACGCCAGGCCTCCCTGTCCATCACCAACTCCCGGGGCTCACTCAAACTCACGTCCACCATCAGTGACGCCATCCAGCCGTCTCATCCTCTGTCGTCCGCTTCTCCTGTCGCCTTCAGTCTTCCCAGCATCAGGGGTTTTTCCAATGAGTCGACTCTTCTTATCAGGTGGCCAAAGTATTGGAGTTTCAGCCTCAGCATCAGACCTTCCAATGAACACCCAGGACTGATCTCCTTTAGGATAGACTGGTTGCATCTCCTTGCAGTCCAATTACTGTTAACTTCATTTTAAATAAGTTTGTTATAATCTTTTACCACACTATCTTTAGGGCTATGTTTACAAGCTTTTTAACACCAAATATACATCATTAGTTCTTATTCAACTCATGTGTTATCTGCTGACTTTTAGAGTCACATAGATTGCCCATTTGGTATAGAAGTTGTAAGAGTGTTAAATGGAAATACCATTTTTTTCTCATGAGTCAGACTTTTTCCTGATTCTTAAAGCTTTTGATTATTGTAAGGTGGAAATAATCTGCCAACCTGAAGTTGTAATATAGGGAACAAGACTATACTAAAGTATACCAAATGGGAATAAAACTGTAATAAAGCCCAACATCGAAGCAGTGAAGTACAGGACAGAGGCAGTGTATCCCAAATAATCTTTTTTAAACCAAAAATAGTGTTTTTTTCTCATCTGCTAATTTTGGTAAATTAAGAAAGATGACCACAGGAAAAGAGAAAAGAGTAAAAAGCAAAAAACATAATAATTCCAAATGAATGTAATCCTTAAGAGACTCAGTTTGTTTTATTCAGTGTCTTGATTTATTTGTTAATTAAGTTCCTGAAAAAATGGTTAATACTATGGAAGCAAGAACCACTTTTTTAATTTAAAAATATGGACCAGTCCATTTCATGTTAATTAAAGTTATCAGTAAACAATATATAGGGATTATGATGGTAAAAATATTTATTTGTGAAATAGAAAAAATAATCCAATTAGAATCTCCAAACGAGTTGCAGATGACAATAGCTTGCAATTATATCTTCAGTATTTAGTTCTTCCGAGTTAGTGTTAGTTGCTCAATCACGTCTGACTCTGCGACCCCGTGGACTGTAGCCCGCCAGGCTCCTCTGTCCATGGGATTCTCCAGGCAAGAATACTGCACTGGGTTGGCACTTTTTAATCTTGATGGTTTCATGACATTGCTGCTGATGAAACATGCCACTCATGTCAGGGCAGCTAACGGCCTGTATGTTACTCTGGTGGTGAGAGCTTCTCACTCCTTCTGCAGTGGAAATCACTCTTGATATTGACTAATTCCATTCATGATTTTTAACTGAAAAGTATTTTCTAAATAATACTAAAGCTCAGAATACCTGAGCAAGGCAGCAACATTTGGCAAATGAAGCAAGGTGTTAGCTTTATTCTGAATTTACTTAGTTACATTTCTGAAATGACTTTCAGACTCCCTCCACACCAAATGTATCAGTGGAACTTTAAATTCAGTTATTCTGGAATCAGGGCATGTGTTTATATATTACTTATCATATTGGCATGTACAATATATGTTGTTCGATTCTTTGCAACCCCACGGACTGTAGCCTGCTATGCTGCTCTGTCCATTGAATTCTCCAGGCAAGAATACTGGAGTGGGGTGCCATTTCCTACTCCAGGGGATCTTCTTGACCCAGGGATTGAACTGTATTCATGTATTTAGTTATATGCCCTATTATTTCATACACGGTAATTCTTTTCTGTCTTCTTTACTTTAGAGGTTATCTTTGAAAGCAAGGGGAGACATATAGAAGCTCAAGATTGCTGAGGTCCCTTGGTGTGATCTTAGGGCATGAATAACAAATATTTTTAAAAATGTATTAAAAGCCTCTTAAGTAATCATTTGGGAAAGTAAAGTTCACTTGAATTCTGAAAGTTACTAAGAATTTGTTGTAAATACTGAGCCTAATGAAAAAAAGGATATAAGCTTATTTTGGTTACTTTAACAGACTAACTTAGAAGAGTGTGAAGATATTGTTAAAGAATATACAGGAAAAAATTGATGCATACCTCTGCTACCAGCTCTTAGTAAAATGAGTTACTAGGAAGTAGTGTTTTAAAATACACGTGTCCATGTTGAACTTTTCTACAGTGATTATTTGTACAATTTAGGAGACTTTGCTCAGCTTTGGAGTAGAAAGGATAAAAAAGATTAAATTATTTACATTTAAGAACTAAATAAATGCCTGTTTTCGTGTCTTCTTTTGATAAGCATTGCAGTATTACTTCTGCCTTTCCTACTGATTTCTAAATCCTGGCTATTCTCTGCTGTAATAATTTTATGACTCACAAGAGGAATATTTGTGTGAAAGATTAAGATGCTAATTCTTTTAAAATGATATCCATAGACTACCATATATAGCCAGCATCAGTGAAATGAAAAAAATCTTGCAACAGTAGAGTTTTTCAAAATAATAATTTTCTTTGGAGTTAAAAAGGTAAAGAGGTGATAAAACTTGAGGTTAAAATTTTACCAACGGTCATTACTTTATTGGAACATTTCTGAGGTCTAAGTAAGCTTGTAGAAAGCTAATCTTTTATAAATTTACATACTAAAGCTATAAAGTTAAAATCTTAAGACTCAAGTTACAGTTAAGAAAGTCTGAAGAGTTTCATGTTGGAAAGTTCTCTGAGCTTGCACTCGGCCTTTTCCTGTGGGAAGTTCACCTGGCTGTAACAGACTAATGGATTTAAAAGTCTTCTTATTCAACCTTGAAACAATTGAATTGTTCACTTTCTAAATTACTCATTCAACAAGTATCAGTTACTCTATACTAGACATTATAATGGCCACTTGGATTATGAAGTCAAGGTAAAATAATTTCTCCCCATGCAACAGTAAATGCATGTTTACTGTTGGGAGACAAACATTGAGCCGAGAAAGCGGGGAGAACGGGTAGATAGAGCTGTAGAGAGCAGAGCAGACATCTGTAAGGTATGCTCATTCCCGCCACAAATGCTGAATATTGAACGTGTGCAGAGCACGACTCTAAATGTTCTATAAGAATATAGAACAGAAACAAATACACAGTGTAATCAGTTAAAAATGGAAAGGGAAAAATAGTTAAGAATCAGAGAGGGGTTGACTCGGGGATGGAGGGAGATAATCATTTTTAAATAGCTTCTCCAGGATAGTCCTCTGTAATCAGTGATTTTTGAGCAAAGATGCAAATGAACTGAAGAGCCATGCAGATAGCTGGGGAAGGGAATGTCCATGCCTATCGCAACAGCCATGTCAGAGGTGCTGAGGCACATTTGAAGAACAGCAGGAAGGCCATTGCAGCTGGAACAGCGGTGAAAAGGAGCATGGAAGCCATATTATATAGGGGTTTGTAGGTATTGAACAGAGCAGGGACATGATCTTGAGTAAGTTTTTAAAAAGAAGGAAGATTAGTTACTGGGCAGTTGCAATAATTCAGGGGAAACAATGGACCAGGGTGTTTGAAGGGAAGTGGTTAGAAGTGACTGGACTCAAAACCTAAATTTTAGTAGTTGGTGCTGCTGCTGCTGCTGCTGCTAAGTCACTTCAGTCATGCAACCCCATAGACGGCAGCCCACCAGGCTCCCCCATCCCTAGGATTCTCCAGGCAAGAACACTGGAGTGGGTTGCCATTTCCTTCTCCAGTGCATGAAAGTGAAAAGTGAAAGTGAAGTCACTCTGTTGTGCCCGACTCTTAGCAACCCCATGGACTGCAGCCTACCAGGCTCCTCCATCCATGGGATTTTCCAGGCAAGAGTACTGGAGTGGGGTGCCATTGCCTTTAGTAGTTGAGTGGGACTTAAGTTTGCGGGAGAAGGGGGAAGGTAAAGGAAGCATTTTGTGAGAGATCACTGAGCCTCAAACCCCCAGCCCCATATGACTTGTGATAGAATGGTGAGGAAGCGAGGCTAAAGACAGTTAAGAAGGCTAGGTCCTGAAAGATTTGGGAGACTTAAAAATTACTCCTTTCTAGGGTTCTTCTCCTATAGAAGGGAAAACCTATGGGTTTCCTGTTTTTATTATCCAGTCATTTCATCTTTGAGACCAGGTTTATTTTATCATAAGCTTATCTTGATCTTATATACAATTTTTTTTGAAGTATGTATATTGTTAGCACAAAATGGCAGAACTTCCAAAAAAGGGTTGGAATGACTTTTTCTAAAAGTATCTTTTATAAGCCTGGCCCTCAGTCAAGCACTTTCTCCTTTAAATCCTTTTAGCAATTAGTTGAAGAAGTACTTATCTCCATTTTTATAAAAAAAGTGAGCATCAAGCAGATCAGGAATTTGCTCAAGGTTAGAAGGCTAATAATTATAAATATTATTTATATTAATATAATTACTAGTATAAATAATTATAAATATTGGATTCAGAATTTGAACCCAGATCCGTCTTGAGTTTAAACCTTTCATAGTTTTTAAAGTGTGCTGTCTCTAAGTTTAATTTCATTTATAATGCATGAAAAAAACCATGCAAGCCATATTAGTTTTCTGAATTATAAATCAGTTCAATTCAGTCCCTCAGTTGTTTCCAATTCTTTGCAACCCCCTTTGGACTGCAGCATTCCAGGCTTCCCTGTCCATCACCAACTCCCGGAGCTTGCTCAAACTCATGTCCATCGAGTCGGAGATGACAGCCAACCCTCTTGTTCTCTGTCGTCCCCGTCTCCTCCTGCCTTCAGTCTTTCCCAGCATCAGAGTCTTTTCCAGTGAGTCAGTTCTTTGCATCAGGTGGCCAAAGTGTTGGAGTTTCAGCTTCAGCATCAGTCCTTCCAATGAATATTCAGGACTGATTTCCTTTAGGATGGACTGGTTTGATGTCCTTGAAGTCCAAGGGACTCTCAAGAGCACAACACCACAGTTCATAGTATTGTAAATCAGTGGTTCTCAATTTGTAATGTGTAAAGGAATCTACTGGGAATATATATATATATATATTTAATGCAGATTCTGATTCTGTAGGTCATGTGTAGGATCTGAAATTCTGTATTTCTAACAAGTTTCCAGGAGATGCCAGACAGCTGATTCATGAACTACGCAGATAGACGACTCTAGAATGGTGAACGTAAAACCATAGAAATGTTATTAAAGATCCACTTTGTTATTCCTATTCTTATTTTATTTCTATTTTCAGTGAGAAAACAACAAAAAAAAAACCTTTCCTAAGTACCTATTACATATGAATTACTCCACCATTTCACATGAGAGCTCATTTAGTATAAGAGCACTGCAAAATGTTACCAACTTATTAAAAAAAAAAGTCTATGATCTATAAAAGCACAAACTGAGGATCAGAGAGTGATGGACTGGTTGGATCTCCTTGCAGTCCAAGGGACTTCCAAGAGTCTTCTCCAACACCACAGTTCAAAAGCATCAATTCTTCAGCGCTCAGCTTTTTTTATGGTCCAACTCTCACATCCATACATGACTACTGGAAAAACCATAACTTTGACTAGACAGACCTTTGTTGGCAAAGTAATGTGTCTGCTTTTTAATATGCTGTCTAGGCTGGTTACAACTTTCCTTCCAAGGAGTAAGCGTCTTTTAATTTCATGGCTACAGTCCCCATCACAGTGATTTTGGAGCCCAAAAAAATGAAGTCTGTCACTGTTTCCACTGTTTCCCATCTATTTGCCATGAAGTGATGGGACCAGATGCCATGATCTTAGTTTTCTGAATGTTGAGCTTTAAGCCAACTTTTTCACTCTCCTCTTTCACTTTAATCAAGAGGCTCTTTAGTTCTTCTTCGCTTATGGGCTAGAGTTTAATCTTACCTTAGCGACCCCATGAACTGCAGCATGCTAGGCTTTCCTGTCCTTCACTGTCTGCCCAAGTTTTCTCAAACTCATGTCCATTGAGTTAAGTCTGCTCTTAACATCAGGGAGCCAAAGTATTGGAGCTTCAGCTTCAGCATCAGTCCTTCCATTGAATGTTCAGGGTTGACTTCTCTTAGGATTGACTGGTTTGATCTCTCTGCTGTCTAAGGGACTTTCAAGGATCTTCTCTAGCACCACAATTCGAAAGCATCAATTCTTTGGCTCTCAGCCTTCTTTATGATCCAACTCTCACATCTGTACCTAACTACTGGAAAAACCATAGCTTTGACTGTATGTTATACAGACTTTTGTCAGCAGAGTGATGTCTCATCTTTTTAATACTCTTTAGATTTGTCATAGCTTTTCTTCCAAGGAGCAAACGTCTTTTAATTTCATGGCTGCAGTCACCATCCACAGTGATTTTGGATCCCCAAAAATAAAATCCGTTACTTTTTCCATTGTTTCCCCACCTATTTGCAATCAAGTGATGGGACTGGATGCTCTGATCTTAGTTTCTTCATGTTGAACTTTAAGCCAGTTTTTTTGTTAACTTTTCTCTTTCACCTTCATCAAGAGGCTCTTTAGTTTCTCTTTGCTTTCTGCCATGAGGGTGGTGTCATCTGCGTATCTGAGGTTATTGATATTTCACCTG
>NW_011489308.1:119383-119853 GCF_000754665.1 Bison bison bison | reverse complement strand
CTAAGCCTTAAAATACATCAGTTCAGTTCAGTTGCTCAGTCATGTCTGACTCTTTGGACTGTAGCACACCAGACCTCCCTGTCCATCACCAACTCCCGGAGCTTACTCAAACTCGTGTCCATTGAGTCAGTGATGCCATCCAACCATCTCATCCTCTGTTGTCCCCTTCTCCTCCCACCTTCAGTCTTCCCCAACATCAGGGTCTATCCCAGTGAGTCAGTTCTTTGCATCAGGTGACCAAAGTATTGGAGCTTCAGCTTTAGCATCAGTCCTTCCAATGAATATTCAGGACTGATTTCCTTTAGGATGGACTGGTTGGATCTCCTTGCAGTCCAAGTGACTCTCAAGAGTCTTCTCCAACACCACAGTTCAAAAGCATCAATTCTTCAGTGCTCAGCTTTTTTTATGGTCCAACTCTCACATCCATACATGACTACTGGAAAAACCTAACTTGACTAGACAGACCTTTG
>NW_011489308.1:110361-119283 GCF_000754665.1 Bison bison bison | reverse complement strand
TCTTTAGTTTCTCTTTGCTTTCTGCCATGAGGGTGGTATCATCTGCGTATCTGAGGTTATTGATATTTCACCTGCAGTCTTGATTCCAGCTTGTGCTTCATGCAGCCCAGCATTTCTCATGATGTATTCTGCATACAAGTTAAATAAGCAAAGTGATAATATACAGCCTCGACATACTTATGTCCCAATTTTGAACCAGTCCGTTATTCCATGTCCAGTTCTAATTGTTGCTTGTTGACATACAGGTTTCTCAGGAGGCAGGTACTGTGATCTGGTATCCCCATCTCTTTTAAGAATTTTCCACAGTTTGTTGTGATCCACACGGTCAAAAGGTTTTAGCCTTGTTAATGAAGCAGAAATTGAACGTACCACTCAAAAAACATGGAGAACTCTTTTTTTTTGATTCTAGTGCAAAATGATAAATTCTGAGTTAAACTCACTGTTAAAGAACAAATACAAGATAAGCATCCAAAAAATGAAAAACAAGTGCAATTTCTATTCACAGGTGGGGAAGAATGTTAGTAGTGGGATGGAAATTAAGAAAAGCTTCACAAAGATAAAACATGAAAATAGGGTAGGATTTCGATGGCTAAAAATCGTGAAGGCTCGGAGGAGACAGGCTGGGGTTTGTGCATTGGGGGTATGTGTGGAGGTGAAAAGTGCATGACTGTGCTGAGTACTGGAAAGACAGGCCATGCCGGGAGGACTCACTTTGAGTGGATTACTAAGTTACTGATGCGCTAGAATCATCTCACCAAAGAAGCGCATGATGCATAGGAGAGGAATGAAACTTTGTGTTTGTAGGCAAAGCCCTCTTGAGGAAGGCGTGTCCACACTGGGGAGGGAAGAGGAAGAGTTGGCTGAGCAACTGAGCAAGGCTGGGCGGGAGAGGAGCCCCTGCGGGAGGTCCTCGGAGAAGGGAGAGGAGTTGGCAGGTCTGAACCACGACGGAGTGAGGAGGGCGTGAGCTGTGGTGGCGACACTAACCCCTCTGCAGTGTCCTCTGTAATGGCTGGCGACAGAGGACCTGGAAAAGCCAGTGAAGCCAGGCTCCCAGGGCCTCAGGGAGCTCTGAGTCATAGAACTGCTTCCTCAGAGGAGGTGTGAGGCAGGATGCTCTTAAGGTACATAAGATGTGTCTGATTAAGGCCAGTTGGGAGGTTACTGCTAAAATTTAGTCATGGAAATACGGAAGTCTACATTTGTTTTATCTGAGGAACAAGGGCAATTGTATTGTAAAGTAAAATCAACTCAAATATGAGGACATGTTTTATGGAGTGTTGGTGTGCACTTGGTGGAGGAGAAAGACTGGTGGTGTCCCTGGGAGAAGTATTAAAGATATAAGAGCCATCTATGTGAATATGACTGAAGCAATGAGATTTCATGAAAGTTCTAGGAGAAGAAATTTTTAAAAACACTCCTTTTGATTAATGTTTGTCATAATTGCAGCGTAGTACTTAAGAGCATGAGTTCTGGAAAGCTAGAACTATCTGGGTTTGGATCCACCCTCTGCCAGTTGCTAGTCTGGGCTAAGTAATCTGGGGCAACTTGTCTGTGGTTTAGTTTGCTCGTCTGTAAAGTGAGGATAATAATAGGACCTATACCATGGGACTGTTAGTTGGCTTAGTATGTGCTTGTAAGGAGCTTAGAACAATGTAGTAATGCAGTTTGTGATTCATCATAAATGTCAGAGACCAGAATTTCAAAACTGAAATTGGTCCAAATTAGATTCTTTTGCAAGATGTATTGCATCTACTTTTTCCAGCTGCTCTTACTTCTTGATAGCCCTGTACTTTGAACCACTAAGTTTTGTTTAATAAACTTTCAGTATCCTGGGTGACATCTGTATTCCTGAGTTGTGGGGCAGGTGAGAGGGAGAGACTGATCATCTGACTTGTGGCAAAATCAGGACTTTCTGGTTTGATTAGACGTTGCAGGTGGTTTGAGTCATTCCTGATGCAAGAGGGTCCTCAGGCAAGAACAGGAAGTTGACGTTGAGTCACCTTCAGTATTATGACATACAATATTTTGTTTGTTTTCAAAATATTACAGGAAGTTAGTGTTTGTTATAGTAGTTTTTCAGCTAGTAGTAGTAAATACTACATAAAAATTTATTTTTCCCAAGGATAAGTAATTCTAATTTATTAATTAATTATAGGCTACTACTCTTTCTTGTTTTTCCTAATTCAAATTTCTCACCCTGTTTACATCTTATTAAAGTGATGACCTCTTTTTGTTTACCTTCATGATCCAGGGCCTACTTTCTATCTCCTCCTTATCCCCAAAAGACTTGGCTGCGATGGTTAAGCCTAATAGCCTAGCCTTGGAAAACTCCCACACGTTTCCCATGTCTAAGGGTCTGTGTCTCATGTATGCACACATTATCTGCGATGAAAATGTTTGTTGCCCACTTGTACATATTTAGAGGTGATCCATGAGTTTGGAGAAGTTGTTACTATCCTTTAGGGTTGGTGATCCCCTGTAGTGTTCCCCACTCCACCATTTGCCGGTTAAAATGCTTGGTGATCTGCTGATCGAGCCTAGGTCCTGACAGCACGGTGACCGTGTGCGTCAGCCCTCCCTTCCTCTGCCCTCGTCCCAGCCCCTGCCTGCGCCGCTCGTATCCGGGTCATCCCATCTTGGCTTGCTTTGTGGTTGAGTCTCCGCCCTAAGGTCACCATCTCAGTGAGCCCCTTCTTAGTCCACATTTCTGAAAGACCATCTCCAGGTTTGGTTTGGCCTTTTGGGGTTTTTTCACTGCACTTGTCATGAGCCAGCATTGTACTGTACATACCTATCTGTCTTCCTGGCTAGACCATAATCCATGAAGCAGAAACTGTTTTGCTTATTGCTGATTAGTACTTGAATATAGTAGGGGCTCAATACATACTTATTGAATAAAAGAGTTTGTTACATCCTTGTACCTTTAATTTCAGTGATACTTAATAATGGAGAAATTGAACTTAACGTAGAAAGGATAAAACAGGATATGTTTCTCTCACAGTCATAAATGAAGAATTTTAATTGGACTTTGTTTTGATTGCATTACTGTCAGCAAACATGGTTTTGTGCCCTTTCTGTGTAGTAGGCGCTGAGCTCGACAGTAAAATAGAAAACTGCATAATATACGCTTCTCTGTTCAGGTATTTCAGTCTCGCCTGGAAGAAAACACGTATGGACAGTACCGTGTGGTGAGTGTTATGGCATTAGGTATAAAGAAAATATTTTGTTAGCACAGAGAGAGGACTCCTCATTTGAATTGAGAAAGTGAAGAGTTCTCAACTAAAAATGGTCTGAAGCTCAGTTAAGAGTAATAATTCCCGTGGATCACACCAGTTTACTTGCCTCCAGAGTCCCTACACTTCGTTACCACCTGGTCATTAGGGGCCAAAAAGAAATGTATCTGGTCTGCCTGTCCAGGATAGTTGCTTGGGCCATTTCAGTTTTTTAAAGAAGCATTGCCTTCTGCTTTACCCTGATGGAGGGTGAGCCACTTGCCTCGTCTTACTCTAGCAGAGGTGACTGTGTGCTGCCCCCAGACACGCAGCGCTTGATAGTGTGCTCTGAACTGCCCCGATGCCTAACAGTGGACGACTGTAGTCTCATAAAAGTTAGATGAATTCAGGTAACAGTTACATACCAGCTAAAGAATTGTAAGTCGTTATTTTTTATATCATTGTTTCTCAAAAATGTGTTCCTTGGACCAGCAGCATCAGTGTCATCTGGGCATTTTCAGGCCCAACTGCAAACCTACTGAATCAGAAATTCTAGGGATGGGGCTCAGCTTGCGTTTTATCCTAAGTCATTAAAATATTGCTACTTACATTTGCTTTATTTTATGTACTCCCTATTGGAGAAGTTTTAATATTTATGATGCTAAAATCAGGATGTAAATTAACTGAAAAATTTTCTGAATATATTTTGATCCATCCCTGTAGTCTCCTCTTGTAAATCTAGTTTTGTGAGAAGCCCAGATTTCCCCACAGACTTACCGACTTTACTACATTCCAACTCTAGCCCAGATGCTTGAATCAAACTTTGAGTAGCCTGTGCCACTTGATGATTCAGAAGATATGTCACTCTTGCTGTCTCAGCTTCTTACGGTTATTCAGCAGTTAGCTTAGTTTAACACAGTGTTTTAGAAACCTGCATAATCAAGTCACTGAATTTCATCCCAAGAGCATTTAAATCAAAATTCTCTTGTGTGTGAATAAAGCTCAGATCTGTTATTGTTTATTTAGTTCACATTTGAGGTTGAAGATTTTTTTTCTTTTCAGTCTTGTTTTTTTCTATTAGAATTCGATTGCAATGCAAAGCTATTTAAAGGTAATGTTTCCTTATCTACTCCTTTGAATTGATCAGTAGCTCTTTCTGTAAAGAGGACATCCTGTTTTAGACAGTCTCTTTACACACATTAAATTTTTGTCTCGTGTTAAATGAACCTAAACATAAAAGCATTCTTTTGTGTTTAGTATATATATTTGATATCAGTTTTCATTCCAATCCCAAGGAAAGGCAATGCCAAAGAATGCTCAAACTACTGCACAATTGCACTCATCTCACATGCTAGTAAAGCAATGCTCAAAAATTCTCCAAGCCAGGCTTCAGCAATACGTGAACCATGAACTTCCAGATGTTCAAGCTGGTTTTAGAAAAGGCAGAGGAACCAGAGATCAAATTGCCAACATCCTCTGAATCATGGAAAAAGCAAGAAGTTCCAGAAAAACATCTATTTCTGCTTTATTGACTATGCCAAAGCCTTTGACTGTGTGGATCACAATAAACTGTGGAAAATTCTGAAAGAGATGGGAATACCAACCACCTGACCTGCCTCTTGAGAAACCTGTATGCAGGTCAGGAAGCAACAGTTAGAACTGGACATGGAACAACAGACTGGTTCCAAATAGGAAAAGGAGTAAGTCAAGGCTGTTTATTGTCACCCTGCTTATTTAACTTATATACAGAGTATATCATGAGAAACGCTGGGCTGGAAGAAGCACAAGCTGGAATCAAGATTGCCAGGAGAAATATCAATAACCTCAGATATGCAGATGACACCACCCTTATGGCAGAAAGTGAAGAAGAAACTAAAAAGCTTCTTGATGAAAGTGAAAGTGGAGAGTGAAAAAGTTGGCTTAAAGCTCAACATTCAGAAAACGAAGATCATGGCATCTGGTCCCATCACTTCATGGCAAATAGATGGGGAAATAGTGTCAGACTTTATTTTTGAGGGCTCCAAAAATAACCGCAGATGGTGATTGCAGCCATGAAATTAAAAGACGCTTACTCCTTGGAAGGAAAGTTATGACCAACCTAGATAGCATATTCAAAAGCAGAGACATTATTTTGCCAACAAAGGTCCGTCTAGTCAAGGCTATAGTTTTTCCAGTGGTCATGTATGGATGTGAGAGTTGGACTGTGAAGAAAGCTGAGCGCCAAAGAATTGATGCTTCTGAACTGTAGTGTTGGAGAAGACTCTTGAGAGTCCCTTGGACTGCAAGGAGATCCAACCAGTCCATTGTGAAGGAGATCAGCCCTGGGATTTCTTTGGAAGGATGATGCTAAAGCTGAAACTCCAATACTTTGGCCACCTCATGCGAAGAGTTGACTCATTGGAAAAGACTCTGATGCTGGGAGGGATTGGGGGCAGGAGGAGAAGGGGACGACAGAGGATGAGATGGCTGGATGGCATCACTGACATTATGGATGTGAGTCTCAGTGAACTCCGGGAGTTGGTGATGGACAGGGAGGCCTGGCGTGCTGCGATTCATGGGGTCGCAAAGAGTCAGACACAACTGAGCAACTGATCTGATCTGATGTACATGTTTACTTCTTAATTAGAAATATAGGTGAGAAAATAAGCAACATCACTACTTTCTTTTTTTGTACCAGTCTTGTCTTTCCTTTATATCTTCATGTCTGAAATTTAGTCACTCAGTCGTGTTTGCTCTGCATCGCCATGGACTGCAGCACACCAGGCTTCTCTGCTCTTCACTATCTCTGGGAGTTTGCTCAAACTCATGTCCATTGAGTTAGTGATGCCATCCAACCATCTCATCTTCTGTCGTCCACTTCTCTTGCCTTCAGTCTTTCCCAGTATCTGGGTCTTTTCCGATGAGTTGGCTCTTCGCATCAGGTGACCAAAGTATTGGAGCTTCAGCTTCAGCATCAGTCCTTCCAATGAATATTCAGGGTTGATTTCCTTTAGGATTGACTGTTTTGATCTCTTTGCAGTCCAAGAGACGCTCAAGAGTCTTCTCCAGCACCACAGTTCGAAAGCATCAGTTCCTTGGCTCTCAGACCTCTTTATGATCTAGTTCTTACATTTATACATGACTACTGGAAAAACCATAGTTTTCACTAGACAGACTTTTGTGGGCAAAGTAATGTCTCTGCTTTTTAATATGCTGTCTAGGTTGGTCATAGCTTTTCTACCAAGGAGCAAGTGTTTTTTAATTTAATTTCATGGCTGCAGTCACCATCTGCAGTGATTTTGGAGCCCAAGAAAAGAAAGTTAAGATTAGTTAGAGGTTTATTTTTTGTTTTTAAATTGAAGTATAGTTGATTTACAATGTTGTGCCAAGCTTTGCTGTGTAGAGGTTTGTTTTTGATTGTTTATAGTATACAAGAACAGAACTGGTGGCAAGTTTGCTAAATTTAATTTTTGAAGTCTACTGTTTTTAGTGAAATACTAAGTATTATACTTAATGACATATGAAAAATACTTGAGAAATATGATTTATATAAGATAAATAGCTAATGATTTAAACAGGATCTCTGATGTCAGATTGCCTGGGTTCAAATCTTTATCTTGGGAGAGTTTACTCTGCTGTCTACCTGGGGCAAGTGATCTGTCTGAATGTCACTGTGTTTCATCAGTACGGTGGGGTTAAGTACAGGGTGTGCAGTGTAGTAATGGAGCTGGTGCCGTCGCTACAGGGGGTGCTGTGCATTGTACACTTTATAACAAATTTAGGACAAAATGTGGAAACAACTCTGATACGTAACACTGGGATAAATGAATTCTAGTATATCTGTGTAGTAAGATCTGTGAAGCCATTAAAAAGAATGAGAGAGGCTTACATGTTGTGTTAAGAAAAGATGCCCATAATGTATATTAAGTGAATAAAAACAAGTGTGGCTCAGGTACAACATGACGTCAATAGTTATACATGTGTATTACAAAACATGCACAGGAAAAAAATCCAGAATATATCACAAAACAAAAGTTTGGTTTTTCTCCTGGAGAATAGATTACAATAAACTTTAGCTTTTCCATTTTACTGTTCTACAAATTTTAAACACATTTTAAGATATCAAATGAGCTATAAAAATGAAAACATTTAAGGAGCAAAAAGCACTGGATTAATATCAGATCATTCACATACTCTGTTTATAATAGAATATGTGACTCTACTCACACTCTCTGATCTGCTTCAATCCATCTGTGAGAATTTAGCAATCAATAATTTCCAGCTCTTCTTCTTAACCAGGTAAGAGCCATTTTCCACAATTAAAGTTAGTAACAAATCCTTGGGCTTCCCTGGTGGCTCATTAGTAGAGAATCCACCTGCAGGCTCAATTCCTGGACTGGGAAGATCCCCTAGAGAAGACAATGGCAACCCACTCCAGTATTCTCACCTGGGAAATGCCATGGACCGAGGAGCCTGGTGGGCTACAATCTGTGGGGTCACAGAAGAGTTGGACAACTGAGCAACTAAAGAGCAACAGTTCTGAAGTTTCTGACTTCCTGGTGGGGAAGCAGAGACCAAAGTGACACTGAAGGCTGCTGAGAGAAGTGGTTTTATTTAGACATGTTTACCAAGTCTGCTTCCCATTCACGTCTTAGTAAACACAGGATACCTGCAGCAGAGTCCCAGCTCTGGACACGGCATCATATGCAGAACTTCACACTCAGGGTTGGAGGAGGGTCTTCCCTTGTGGCATCTAGTAGGAGTCTAGAACACTCCAGCTGCACATGCCTGCATTCCCTAACGTGATTTTGACCCCATCAAAGAAGATCTTTGATAATAGTATAATAGCAAATCGGTCTATTCTTGATACAAATGAAAACGGCCTAGAATTAGGGCCTTGGGTCCCATGGGCCCGTGTGAGTGGTCTGTTACCACAGTTCTTCCAGCACTACTCACAAGGCTGTCTTGGACTGCCAATATAGTCAGTCCCCTGCACACGAATGAGTTCTGTTCCAAGAGCTTGGTCAACAGAGTTAGCCTGGGTACCCAACTAATACAATTAAGCTATATAGTATTGTACTGTAATAAGTTAATAATATTTTTTCAAAAATAATACATTAAAAAGTACACAAAAAAAGCTTTAATCTTACAGTATAGTGCCTTGAAAAGTACGGTAGTAGAGTATGATGGCTGGCGTAAACTGGCATAAAGTGAACAGGCAGGTTCCTGACTGGAGCAGGGAGCAGAGGTGGAGGATGGGCTAGTGAAGGATCTCAGCGATGGGAGGCAGAGGGCAAGCTGGTCTCCCTCGTGCCGGCCCTGGGAGCACAGGCTCCTTTCTGCATTCAGTTCTGTCCACCTTCTTGAAAGAATGATCCGGTGACGCTGGGTAGTAAGTACGTGCTGTATTGCTGCACTCTGTGCAGTGAAATGCACGAAAGCACAACCACTTGTAGGGGATGCACGCGTGTGAGTGTGCACCAGACACATGAGCAAACGGAAACAGGGTTGGGCGTACACATTTCATCTTTGCAAGTTCACAACGTGGAGGTTCGTATGTAGGGGACTTACTGCCTAGAGAAAAGGGACTTGTTCCATTTTTGCACAGGAGACACACTTAGTCTCTAATCTTGGATGTGGAAGATGAATAAAAAGTTGTGGGAGTGAGAGGGAGGTTCAAGAAGGAGGGGACATGTGTGTACTTATGGTTGACTCACGTTCTTGTGTG
>NW_011489308.1:101191-110261 GCF_000754665.1 Bison bison bison | reverse complement strand
TCTTGTGTGACACGTTCTTGTGTGACAGAAACCAACACAACATTGTGAAGCAGTTATCCTCCCCTGAAGAATAAGTTTTCGTAAAGTTTAAAAATGATAAAATTTGAAAGAAAAGAAGTGTTATCAGGAAGTTGGCTCAGGAATCAGGCTGCTGGGTTTGAGCAGCATCTGTGATGTGCGGCTGAGCCACGTGGCCTCAGTTTCCCATTAGAATGGAGATTGTCCTGCCGCGTGCGTCCTCAGTCATCGTCTGCGCCAGATGAGTCCGTGAACGTGTGTACTTGGCAGAGTGCCTGGCACACAGCGAGCAGTCAGTTCCTGCTGGTCCGTTTCCCTTTGCCTCTCCTGATCTTCGTGGGGGTGGGAAATGGAGGAGACAAGGAGGAAATGTGCCTGGGTTGGATCACTTACACTGGGTCTCTCATTTTATTACCGTTCCCTCTCAAAAGCAACTCGCTTCCCTCATAAGGATAGCATCATCTCAGTGGTGGTTTAGTTACTAAGTCGTATCTCTCTGTGACTGCATGGACTGCAGCCTGCCAGGCTCCTCTGTCCATGGAATTCTCCAGGCAAGAGTACTAGAATGGGTAGCCTTTCCCTTCTCTAGGGGATCTTCCCCACCCAGGGATCAAACCTGGGTCTCCCGCATTGCAGGTGGATTCTTTACCAGCTGAGCCACAAGGGAAGCCCAAGAATACTGGAGTGAGTAGCCTATCCCTTCTCCAGCAGATCTTCCTGACCCAGGAATTGAACCAGGGTCTCCTGCATTGCAGGTGGATTCTTAGCCAACTGAGCTGCCAGGGAAGCCCAAAAGTGAGAGTGAAAGTCGCTCAGTCACTTCTGACTCTTTGCAACCCCATGGACTACACAGTCCATGGAATTCTCCAGGCCAGAATACTGGAATAGGTAGCTGTTCCCGTCTCCAGGGGATCTTCCCGACCCAGGAATCAAACCCGGGTCTCCTGCATGGCAGGCAGATTCTTTCCTGAATGAGCTAGGTGGGAAGCCTAGAATGATCCCTAAACTTTCTGTGTTCTTAGCCCTATCTCCCAGGTGTTGCTTCCTCACGCTGTAGTTTTGGAATTTGTACCTCTTTTCTTTTTCTTCCTGAGAAACATGCCTCCCAGCAGTCCTGGTCCTTACTCTCTCCCTGCCACCCCTCCCGCACCCCCACCACCCACATACACACATCTCTGACAGACTGAAACTTCCAGCCCCGTCCCCACCTTGTAGCAACTTCTGGGCTGCTTAAGAATCAGCTCTTTTCAACCACGTTTTCTCTATTATAGTGTTCTTGGTGTGTGTCAGTCACATAAATAATGGAAATCAATGGCAGTTGGCAGGCTTAGCTAAACTGTGCTCTATATTAAGCAGAATGTTTATGATACCGTAGTGCTGTGAGAACTCTTGCACAGATTCCTTATTAAGAGCTCTGGGGTCTCTAGGAAGATACTGTCATGAAACAGGCTGGATGCGGGGACAGTCCCTGAGCTGCAGCACTCCATGTCTTGTATTAACACTAGTAGTGATGGCTTGGGTCATGACTTCCAGAGAGTTTTTCCAAAATCTGAAGTTTGTTTACATCTGTGTCTCTGGGGATGTAGATTTTATTATTGGATAATTTCTTCTTGGTGGAGAAGAATCAAGTATTGGGGTTTACCTTTCTTCTCTGAACACATGCTTAATTCTAATTTAATGAGTTGTTTTATGTGTTTTCTTTTTAAATTAGCACCTCTCCCACTTTTTTTTTAGGTGCACCAAATAAAACCAACCATGATTTTTTTTTTTTCCCATTGTTTATAGGTCCTCTTCCTGACGGATGGGAACAAGCCATGACTCAGGATGGAGAAATATACTATATAAACCACAAGAACAAGACCACCTCTTGGCTAGACCCCAGGCTTGACCCTCGTTTTGGTAAAGGTTCATCTCAAAATCTTTTTAAATATTTTTGATAACTGTTTTTTGGTATATGAATTTTGGAAGGTACATTTAAATTAAGTTGGGTTGTTTTATAGTTTTAAAAAATGACTGCCTAGCCAACTTATCTATTACTATTTTTATGCCTTTCACTTTAAACTTGAATTTGGATCTAAATCAACTTTCTAGCTTTGATTCTTCGGATGGGATTGGAGGAATGTTGTGGTGGTTTACTAACCAGACTGACTGTTTCTTTCTCATTTTTGAGAAGCACAGAGATCTTGTTTAAAATGATCTTTTTAGCTATAGAAATAATCAGGCTGTTGCTTCATCTAAAACCTGAAATAGCAGCTTTTGTCGGTGAGTGACTGGTGTCTGCTTATGCTTAACTTGAGAGAGCAGTGACTCCCATCCTGTGTCTTGGTGTTAAAATGTTCTCTGTCCCCAGCTGGGGCGGGGACCCCTGTCACCTAGAGATAGGCCAGTGGCAGCGCCTTTTCCCTTCTCTTCCTTTCTGCCCTCACTCCCCCACCCCACACCCATATTTTAAGGTGTTTTTTTTCTTTTTCTTTGCTTTTCATTTAGGAAACAAAAAGTAAAGCCATATTTCTCCCTCAAATCAAATGACAAAAATCACCATTTGCACAAAGAAATACTCCCCTCCCAAATGTGCATATCTTGATAATAGTATACAAGCTCTTTGGGGCCTTTTTATCCATATTTTTTCACTGTTTTCCTTTTCTTCAGTTGGGTTTCTGAGATATTTTTCCAAAGCCATGGAAAAATGAATCTAAAAAGGAGCAGATCATTGTGGTTTTAAAGCTTTCGTCTTGGACTGGATGTAGCTAAATGAAAACAATGTGCAGATCACTGAGTAGGTCAGACTGCGGGAGCTCGGAACCTTTGAAGCTTTGCAGGGGTTGACCTAACAACAACTGCGGGGCCCTTCCGGGAAGGAGGAATTAACTCCTTGAGTGCCATCAGAACACAGTCTGGGGTAAAAGGGAAGAAAGAAAACTCTACCCAGGGCTGGGCAAAATAACTGCCCTGTTAGGAAGGTTCCGAACAGTTCTGTGTCTGTATGTATACCTTTTAAAAACCCCGACATTTGGGTTTGCCGCCCCAAGCTCACCAATTGGTCAGCGTTATGAACTGACCCCTATTCAGGTAAAGTCAGAGTGGGATCAGGGCAGAGACTGTTGCTTTGACAAATACCCGGTTTGGCTTAAATGCAAGCCTTTTGAGCTTCAAGACCTATTTGGGTGTTAAAAAAGTAATGTGGCATGTTAATAATTTGCAACTTCAGATTCTATTTAATACTTGAATAAGGCCTTGTGGTTGAAACAGGAACCCAAGTAAGGTAGAAAATTTAATAAATGTTGCCATTTGTATGGACTAGAACGATAACAGCCATGTTTCCTCAGATCATCTTTAATGAAATGAATTCAGCTTGTCCGCATTTGGTAATTTTAAAAAATGGTACTGTGGGATTTTTCTTTCCCTCTACATGAGGTTCTGAAAAGTGATGATTAACTCTTAGCTAGCTATAGAAATCAGCAGTTGGAACAAAGGTTTTTGTTTTAAGTATTTTCAGTTAATAAAAAGTGAAGTAAAGCAAGTTGGCTGTGAGCTTAAGTAGATCCATTAATTACACACACAGCTTGGTCTTTTGTTTTAAATGGGAGAAAGTACCAAAAAAATAATAATCTCCCTCCCACCTCAACACATATGTACACACAGCGTACAATTAAGTATGCCAAGAAAAGGTTTCGTAAAATACTCTTCCTGCTTTTAGTTTCCCCTTCTGGGCCCACTGTTGTATGTGTATTCCAGACAGGCTTGACAGCTTGCCAAAGCTTTTTATTTTGTGGCCCGACTTCTAATCTGTTCCAGACCTTTTCAGTCAGAGAGCTCAAGTGTAACTGAAGGGGAGCAGGAAAGGGGAAGAAAAAAAGTGTGGGTTTCTCTGATCCAGAGTGACAGCAAATAGAGACAAGCTGTTAGCAGCTGAATTTGAAGGAGTTTTCCTTGAAATCTAAAGTTCTATGCTAGATTGCATTTTATCTGCCCCCAAAATATAAACTATCCCCTTTCTGACCCTTTGAACCACGCAAACACCAACAGATGATAGGTTGTCTCCTTCATGGTTGTGAAATGTGCTTTCCTATATTCCCCAAATCTATATTAAAGTATTTACCATTTTTTACCTTAAGTTGACCTATGTCTTTTGACATTTTAGAGTGGAAAATACACTTGACCTCTGTATAAGCTTGACTTTATCACTTAATCACCTTCAAACACCAGCCTCTTTTATATTTCTGTTCTTTATCAGATGCTTTGGAATAATTATATTTAGAATAATTTTTTTAATCAGTTCTTCACATCCCCCATGAAGTTAATAAGTTATCCATATAATATAAGTTTAGGAAATTCGTAATTTGTTATGTATTGGTTCCTTTTTATCCTATTTTCTTGTTCTTTAAGATTTAAAAACTATATCTTTAAAAAAAATTATTGAAGTTTTTATTTTATGTTGATTTACAGTATTAGTTTTAGGTGTATCACTTAGTGATTCAACATTTTTATAGATTATACTCCATTTAAAGTTATTACAAAATAATGACTGTTTCCCTGTACTGTATTTTTCCCTGTTGGTTATTTTTTATACATAGTAGTTTGTATCTCTTAATCTCATACCCTTTTCTTGCCCTTCTATGAAAACTGTATATTTTTGACGTTTATATTATTTTTCAGCATTGATTGATAATTTGTAACAAATCATGAGGTGACATCCAGTGGCAGTAAGAACTAGCTGATATTTACTGGCTGTGAAAAAAGGAGGGCTTTTATCTATTTTTAAGGAATCGTACTAGGACTGTTTTTACAGTTATTAAAGTAAGTTAATGCTTGAATATTACACAGGTCATTAAATTATTTCATATTTATACTTTTCCCCCTACAGATTTTATACTTGCAAACATAAAAAGGCTCATTTTCTTGTGCATCGTAAGATTATTTATTTTATATAATATAGCCATATGAATATTTTCCAGAGAAAGCCCTAATGAAAGCAAACCCAAAAAATTCCCATTCTTCAGAATGAAAAATCTACCCCAGAATACGAATAGTCAGTGAACTGATGTCCCTGTTTATGTGAAAGAACATATTAAATAGTGTTAGAATCTGTGTTTCTGGAAATAAGTGCTGATGGGACCACAGAGATTAAAAACACATTTGGTGTAAATAAAGTACTGGAACTAGAGATGTGGATTAAAAGGTGTATCTTTTGAGTCTTAAAGGAGGTAATAAATAACCTAGGTTGGCAAAAACACAATATCCTTTGAAAACACAATATCCTTTGTAATCGCTAACAGCAAATCTGTGCGTAGACATTCTATGCATGGAAATGTAACAGGTAATTAAAACCTAGATGTTAATTTTCGTCCGTGGTTTCAAGGTATTCCAAAACTTGCTTTTCAGTCACAAACCAAAAGTTGTTCAGCACACCTTTCTGATCAAAGTTAAATATTTTGCATCAGTAGTTAAAGGTGTGTTAAATTTTTTAAGTGTTCAGACATGCATTAACCTTTTCCCTTTAAGAGCAAATATTTCCGATAGCTGTTAAAAGTAATATTTTCCTTTTAATGAAGATGCACCTAATGACCAACTAAATATCATACCCTCTGTTGTAGAGGAAGGGAAAGCGCTGAAGGCTGTAGGAACTAACTCTGTAACTCCATTAATGGAGTCTTGGGTAGCTAGAATACCATCATCAGCTCATTTGAACTTTTACTGAAGCAAGTCTCTTGATATCCATGCATTAAAAACAAGTTTTTCCTTTGTTTTTTGTTTTGTTTTCCTTACCCTCTTTTAAATATTGCCTCCCGGTCCTAAAATGTCAGTTTGGGCTGTGAACTATATTATTAACTACTTAGGGTGGGGAGGAAAAGCTGTTTCATTGTGTTTCAGGTAAATAGAGCTGTTGCTAACTGCAGCATCTTAAAAGAGATAAATCTCACCAAGTTTGGCACATAAAAGCAACCTGTGACTCTTCACTTTTCCTCAGGGGAGGAGGGAGGGGGTACCCTGGGCACTGAGGAGTGTTTAGCGCCCTGACTCCTGCCCGCTGAGCCACCCAGTCCTGTGACTGCAAACCCACCAACATCCATTTTAAAAAAATACTGGGAGAGGGAGGGAATACTGCCCTAAGTCTGAGTTTCTCTGAGATCTAGGAAAATCATGACTTACTGAGTTACATAGTTAAGTGACAGAACTGGAATCTGGACTTGATCTTTTGACACCTAGAATTTTAAAGAAATCTAGATTACAAGCAGTTAATCTTTCAGAAACACACCTAAGTCACCAATGCTAATACATGGGAATTTCAGAGGGAGGAAGATGACAATGGTTAATGCATTTACTTATGTACTGTGACTTACATATTGTGACTCATCTTGAGGAAATTACCAAGGTAGTGAGTTTCCAGCTACTGAAGTAAAACCATCCAGTTGAATTATCAGGCCTCACCTCTGCCACATCCTTAAGAGATTACCTTCCAACCTCACCTTTGACCTTTCCCTTGACTAGGAGCTTACCATATTACAAGTCAGTCCATTTTATTTAAGGAAAGTTCTAATGACCAGAAAGTATGTGTTCCTTTATTACTAAGAAATTTACTTCCCTTCAAATTTGTGAATACAGTCCTAATATGAGAACATTCTCCTTTAACTGTGGTTTCTCTAGTTTTTTCTGAGTTCTTTACTAGTTTAATTCCCTTCTTCTGGATGCCTTTCATTTAACTAGTGCCTCTTTAAAGGTAACACTCAGTGTAGTTTTTAAATGCACATTATCTAGTGAGAAAAATAATTACAACACATCTCTGACCTGGCATTTTATATGACCTTGAAAAATCCTTTAAAAGAAATTAGCTAGCATCCTCTTTTCTCCATAGTAGTTGCATAATACATTCAATATGAATTTGAATAAAACTGTGATGCAGAAAAATTCAATATGAGTTAAATTGTGATGTAGAAAAATGTACCTCCTCAGTTAGAAATCAGGAGACCCAAGTTATTCTGGTATCACAATATAACCAGTTCATTCAGAAAGATACCTGACTTCTCAGCTTATTTGGACTCATATACTGGATGCTTTTAAGAATATTTCCAGTCCTTAATTATTGTCATCTCCGACTCTTTGCAACCCCATGAATTGGGGCCCTCCAAGCTCCTCTGTCCTCAGGATTCTCTAGGCAGGAATACTGGAGTGGGTTGCAGTTCCCTTCTCCAGGGGCTCTTCCGGACCCAGGGACTGAACCCAGGTCTCCTGCCTTACAGGCAGATTCCTTACCGTCTGCGCCCCCGAGGGAAGCCCCTTCTTAATTATTGTGATTTAATAGAATATGCTAGAGTATGAAGTCTTCAGTGGCTGCTCTGGATCCTTGCTTAAGGTTACTTCTTGGTAGCTTTCTGGATTTGAGTGCCCTGAGGTTTCAAAGATACTTTTGAACTATTTATTGCACCATTTAAGTTTAGCTTTTGGCCCTCCGGTCACAGCTGGAAATTACTTGTGAAGAGGAGACTAGGAAATCTTTCAACTTAATCTAAAGATAAGCCTTATCACATGGTGAGTATGCCCAGGCAAGCATCTGACAGGGAATGGCCAGTGCTGGATGGAAGAGTTGAGTTTTGTCTACACTGTCAAACTCTGACACATCTGGGAATTTGAACATGTGTGTGTTAGTAGGGTTCAGCTTTACTGCCTTAAAGATGGATACAGTTTTGATGTGCTTGGTTTCTAAACTTTAGAACCTCGCTAAAGTTGCTGGAATAGAAAGCCTGACGTAAGCTGATTGGAAGTATAACTCCAGGCCATGTGCTCAGTGAAGCCCAATTTAAAACACACTGTTAGCGATTGTTACAAATTGTTGCCCTCACTATTTTTTTTTTTAAGTAAAAAAAAATTAACACTGAAATGAACGTTTGGATGTGTAAGGTTGTGGAATATCAAAGTTAGTTCAAAGTTGAGGTTTGCCGTTTTAGTCTTTTTTTTTCTTTATGTTATATTCAGGAGGATAGTGTCAAAATAGCCTATTTTTCATATATGCACTCTCTTCTATTCGCTGAGGATGAGTAGACATACACTGTTGTTCGGTCGCCCAGTTGTGTCCAACTCTCTGCAGCCCCATGGACTGCAGCACGCCAGGCCTCCCTGTCCGCACCATCTCCCGAAGCGCCCGAGTGCCCAAGTTCTTGTCCATTGCATCGGTGTTGCCATTCAGCCATCTCATCCTCTGACGCCCTCTCCTCCTCACATACATTAATGAGGTGAAATTAATGCATATTTTCTATTTGATCATGGTTCAGTGACACAAATAATTACATAGTGAAGAAGTATTTTCTTTGTATAACAAGTGATAATTTAAATTAATGGCTTGTGTTACTAAAACTCCTCCCATCAGACCTAAGAAAATTTATTTTTAAAAGAAACCTGTGTTTCAAGTTACATTTGCGTCAGTTCAGTTCTGATGTACAACTTCAGTTCTGAGTGACACAACCAGTCACTCAGTCGTGTCCGACTCTTTGCAACCCCATGAATTGCGACATGCCAGGCCTCCCTGTCCATCAGCAACTCCCGGAGTTCACCCAGACTCTTGTCTGTCGAGTCGGTGATGCCACCCAGCCATCTCATCCTCTTTCGTCCCCTTCTTCTCCTGTCCCCAATCCCTCCCAGCATCAGGGTCTTTTCCAATGAGTCAACTCTTCTCATGAGGTAGCCAAAGTACCGGAGTTTCAGCTTCAGCCAGGACTGATCTCCTTTAGGATGGACTGGTTGGATCTCCTTGCAGTCCAAGGGATTCTCAAGAGTCTTCTCCAACACCACAGTTCAAAAGCATCAATTCTTTGGCGCTCAGCTTTCCTCACAGTCCAACTCTCACATCCATACATGACCACAGGAAAAACCATAGCCTTGACTAGACAGACCTTTGTTGGCAAAGTAATGTCTCTACTTTTCAATATGCCATCTAGGTTGGTTTAACTTTCCTTCCAAGGAGTAAGCGTCTTTTAATTTCATGGCTACAGTCACCATTTGTAGTGATTTTGGAGCCCAGAAAAATAAAGTCTGACACTGTTTCCCCATCTATTTCCCA
>NW_011489308.1:99578-101091 GCF_000754665.1 Bison bison bison | reverse complement strand
TGTTGAGCTTTAAGCCAACTTTTTCAGTCTCCTCTTTCACTTTCATCAAGAGGCTTTTGAGTTCCTCTTCACTTTCTGCCATAAGGGTGGCGTCCTCTGCATATCTGAGGTTATTGATGTTTCTCCTGGCAATCTTGATTCCAGCATCACCTCTGCATTAATAGCAAGTGTCTTATAAAATGCACTGAAGAGGAGATCCATTTAGTGGTGTCACTTTTTGTGCCCACCCAGAGATTCAGATAAACAGAAAAAGAGATTATAGACTTCCGGAGGGAAAAGCCAGATGGATTTCTGCTGAAATCAGTTGGAGTGACTTAGAAGGGGAGTGGTTCGTATTCTTTGTTTTATGCTCATGTTGTTCTGCTACCCTGGTTGCTGAAGTCACTTCAGAATTCATTCTGGACTCGCTTCAATTTGGAGATTCTCTTGTGCATTACTAATAGCATCCTACTAACCAGGGATAAAAACTTTTCGTACTTACTTACTCATTCAGCAGATGAGTGCCAGCTACGTACCAGGCACTGTGCTAACAGCTGGGGGGTGGAGGTTGCAGGCTACTGAGTAAATAAACCGTCACAAAACCTGTTAAATACAATGAAGGGCTCTCTCCTAAGGTGCTCCAAGAGGGAATGCAGTGAGGTAGTCAGGAACACTTTTCAAAGAGGGACATTAAAGGATGAGAAGCCAGTCAAGCGCTACCCTATATAAAAGGACCAGTTTTTGCGCTTGGCAGTCAAAACTCAGATTCATCTCTTTTAAATTATAAATTCCCCTAGTGAAAGAGTAATAAATTACATGTAATTAGAAATAAAGCTATTGTTAATGGGACTATTTACTCGTTAATCTAACATGAATTCTTGATGCCAGGTAGATTTTAAAACATTATTCCCTGTCTCTTTATAGACCAGTCATTTCATTATTTGTACTTTAAACACTGTTTTCATAGTAGAGGGAAAAAATATAGTTATGTCCTGGAGACAGAGCTGAAGGCTAGTTAAGATTACTTTCTCCCTTCTCCTCCTCACCTCATTTAGCAACTCCTGTGTCCTGCCCCAAACTGCTTAATGAGGTGATGAGGAGAAAATGTTCTGTTGAATGTTTTTTAAGCTCTATTCACAATTGTATTGTTTGAAAAATACCATTATAATGAATTTTCATGCCAGACTTTTGATGGATGGTTGAAGGAAGACGATATCAAATTGACCTAAGTTAGGTAGTTCAGTCACTCAGTCGTGTCTGACTCTTTGTGACCCCATGAATCGTAGCACCTCCCTGTCCATCACCAACTCCCGGAGTTCATCCAAACTCATGTGCATCAAGTCGGTGATGCCATCCAGCCATCTCATCCTCTTTCGTCCCCTTCTCCTCCTGTCCCAGTCCCTCCCAGCATCAGGGTCTTTTCCAATGAGTCAACTCTTCGCATGAGGTGGCCAAAGTATTGGAGTTTCAGCTTTAGCATTAGTCCTTCCAATGAACACCCAGGACTGATCTCCTTTAGGATGGACTGGTTGGA
>NW_011489308.1:92739-99478 GCF_000754665.1 Bison bison bison | reverse complement strand
CTCCAACACCACAGTTCAAAAGCATCAATTCTTCAGCGCTCAGCCTTCTTCACAGTCCAACTTTCACATCCATACATGACCACAGGAAAAACCATAGCCTTGACTAGACGGACCTTTGTTGGCAAAGTAATGTCTTTACTTTTTAATATGCTGTCTAGGTTGGTCACAACTTTCCTTCCAAGGAGTAAGAGTCTTTTAAATTTCATGGCTGCAGTCACCATCTGTAGTGATTTTGGAGCCCCGAAAAAATAAAGTCTGACACTGTTTCCCATCTATTTGCCATAGTTTTCTGAATGTTGAGCTTTAAGCCAACTTTTTCACTCTCCTCTTTCTTTCACTTTCATCAAGAGGCTTTTTAGTTCCTCTTCACTTTCCGCCATAAGGGTAGTGTCATCTACATATCTGAGGTTATTGATATTTCTCCCGGCAATCTTGATTACAGCTTGTGCTTCTTCCAGCCCAGCGTTTTTCATGATGTATGCTGCATATAAGTTAAATAAGCCAGGTGACAGTATACACTCTTGACATACTCCTTTTCCTATTTGGAACCAGTCTGTTGTTCCATGTCCAGTTTTAACTGTTGCTTCCTGACCTGCATACAGGTTTCTCAAGAGGCAGGTCAGGTGGTCTGGTATTCCCATCTCTCAGAATTTTCCACAGTTTATTGTGATCCAAATAAAGATGTTATTGATATTTTTGAACAGTTTATAAAGATTTAAATACTTTAACCCAGTTTGGGGGCCCTGGAGGTTGATAATTGGGAAGGGAGAAAAGTACAGAGTGTTCCTATGGTAAGAGCTAGCGTGGACTATTAGAGGAGGTTAGCTGTTACCACATCATACAGACCAAAGCCCCAGTGAGATACCATTTTATTCTCAGTAAGATGGCTGAAGTGAAAGACAGGCATCAGTAAGTGCTGACGAGCACATGGAGCACTTGGCACCCTCGTCCATTGTCCGTGTGATTGAAAACGGAGGCAGCCACTCGAGAAAACCGTTTTGTTGCACTTTCTCAGAAAGTTGCACCCACCGTGCGACCCAGCAATTCCATGCCCTAGATACGTATGCCCGAAAGTGCAAACCGTATGTCCGTACAAAAACCTGCAGACTTGAATGTCTGTAGCCACATGATTCTTGAAAACCAAAAGGTAGAAATAACAGATATTCCATCAACTGATGAACAAACTAACAAAATGTAGATCTGTACAATGGAAAGTTATTCGGTGATAAAAAGGAGTAAAATGCTGATACATGCTATAACATGCATGACTCTAGAAAACATACAAAGTGAACCAAGCCAGTCACAAAATTGATTCCACATATATGACCTGTTCAGAATAGGCAGTTCCAAAGAGACAGAAAGTAGTTTAATGATTACCAGCAACTGGGGAAGGGGCAACAGAAAGTGTACTCAACAAAGGAATAAATGGCTTCTTTGGGGGATGATGAAAATGTTCTGAAAGTAGACAGTGGTGATGGTTACACACAGCCCTGTGACTTTATTAAAACTACTGATAAAGGGTGAATATCTCAGAATAACTTTTCATTTAGGTATAGCTTAACAGTGTTGGGACACATCTTTTGCATATTGATAATGAAAAGGTATTCAGTCATTAAATTAGGACCCTAGCCTTATTTAAAATACATAATTATTGTGCCAGTTAGTAACAACTTTTTGTAGACAGTGCAGTTCCCTCAGTCATATTGAAATACTGAGCTAGCAGTGGGTGTTTTGTGTTTTGTTTTTACCCTTTTAAGCCTGACAGGTGGCCTGTTAGATTGTTTTCTGAAAACTTTCATTTCTTTTAATAAGCCTACTATTTTACAGAAGTCTTAAGTATCTTATCGATATAGGAAAAACCTAAAATTTCTTTCTAAATGTTATGAACAAACTAATACAGCCCTTCTAACATGTAATTGTGTAATGTCTGAAACTTGATAAAATATTAAACAAAGTAAAGATGTCCTTTCTTGTGTTGTGGGAGGTTTGATGTGAGTTAATGTTTTAAAAGTTCAAAAAAATGTTTCTGAGTTTAAATTTACACTTAATGGCATTACTGGGATGCCATTTTGTGGCATTTCTAAATGCTTAGAAATAGACTTGATTATCAAAGTCTACAGTTGATTACCAGATCTGAAATACTTTGTAATATTACAAGATTGAAGATGCCAATTACACAAACCTAAAATTTGTCTGCAGTTTGAAAACTCGTATGTTCAGAAGGACATTTGGAAAGAACCCATGGTGACGACCTCCTTTGTTTTTGAGAAGGTGGTCTTTTTTTTCCTTCTTCTTCTTCAGTAATTGCTGATTGTATAATTTACTACCATAAAGCTGTCAGGACTGATTTGCTTCTGACTGATTTGTTCAAGTTATGAAATAGTAACTTGAAAGTTACTATTAAGCGGCAGACTCTGAATTTTTAAATATAGCATATTTTTTAAAAACTTCTATCCTGTTTTAGAGACTTATTTTCTCTTTACCTTTAAAACTGGAAACGTTTGGATTTTGGGGGTTGATCACTTAGGGGAAGATGTCGGTAATGCAGTTCTTTCTTTTTTGGACTGCCCTGCTCCCTTCCCCCATGAAACAAAGCCTGTTTTGTTTCCTGCCTGCTTGTGAGGTCTCTGGTGCACCCCATGTGGGTGCGCTGCTCTGTGCTTTGTTGAAATGCTTGAGATGGTCAGAAGGTAAAGAACGGGATGCTTCTGAAGAGAAGAAATCCCAGCTTCAGTGGATAAACAAGGTTGTTTGAATTGGTCATTTAAGTGAACTCTTAGTACAGAAACTTGCAGACTGCTTATATCCACAGGTAACAAACAGCATTTAAGTAAACAACCAAAAAAAGACTGACCATTATTAGCCAGAGAAACTGTATCTATTGCATATTTTGTGCAGATTTCTTTTTAATTTTGTGGAGTTTTTACTCCGTCTTTTGATACCCTATTTTTCCCTTTCTGTGGTTTTTAGCAGTCAGCTTAGGTTTGAAAACGACCTTACCAACCAGTTCAGCGTGCCATCAGCGGTGGTCGCTGCCATTACTGGTTACTGCTAATGGCATCTAATTCTGAGAAACTGGTGAGGAGCAGAGGATAGTTATGTTTATTTTCATACAATATTGTTATTGTCCAGCCAGTTTTCACAAGAATATATATTTACATTAACTTGTTATATGCAATATTAAAAAAAATGCAATGTGGAAAATTCAAAGCTTTTTTTTTTTAATGTTTCTTAATAACCCTAGAATCTGTTTTGAAGTCAGTCATATTTTATCATTTCAATGCTTTTCAGCTTACTTATGGGTTATTTTCTAGCACTTTTTTTTTTAATTTATATAACTACTTGGAATGGAAAATGTTTTTCCCAGTAGTTTTTTGCTCTAGACCTCAGAATTAGAGGTTCACCATATGTGACAGATACTCAGATCAGTCCCCAGTTCATATTTAACTCATATTTTCAAAACTGGTATAGCACAATGTGTGAAAACATCTCTTTGAGAAAATATGTTGAGTGCCCTTTGGGAATGCCAGAAACATTTTCACCAAAAGAGAAGGATCCCTAAGGAGGCTGAGCTAAGGCTCAAACTCCACCACCTATTTTTTTCCTGTTTAGATCTTGTAGGAAAAGATAAATATACATATCTTTGTGAATCATAAAATGCTTAGAAACAGTGACAAGCATGATGGAGTGGAGGGATGGGAGAGAGAAGGTATGGGAATTCAAGCCAAGGTGGTTATATGTCAGTTCAGTTGCTCAGTTGTGTCTGACTCTTTGTGACCCCCTGGACTGCAGCACACCAGGATTCCCTGTCTATCACCATCTCCTGGAATTTGCTCAGACTCATGTCCATCAAGTCGGTGATGCCATCTAATCATCTGTCATCTCTGTCATCCCCTTTTCCTCCTACCTTCAGTCTTTCCCAGCATCTGAGTCTTATTGGAAAAGTCAGTTCTTCGCATCAGGTGGCCAGGGTATTGGAGCATCAGCATCAGTCCTTCCAATGAATATTCAGGACTGATTTCATTTAGGATGGACTGGTTGGATCTCTTTGGTGTCCAAGGGACTCTCAAGAGTCTCCTCCAACACCACAGTTCAAAAGCATCAGTTCTTAAGCACTCAGCTTTCTTTATGGTCCAACTCTCACATCCATACATGACTACTAGAAAAACCATAGCTTTGACCGGATGGACATTTGTCAGCAAAGTAATGTCTCTGCTTTTTAGTATTCTGTCTAGGTTTGTCATAGCTTTTCTTCTAAGGACCAAGCGTCTTTTAATTTCATGGCTGCAGTCACCATCTGCAGTGATTTTGGAGCCCCAAAAAATAAGTCTGTCACTGTTTCCGTTGTTTCTCCATCTATTTGACATGAAGTCATGGGACTGGATGCCATGATCTTAGTCTTTTGAATGTTGAGTTTTAAGCCAGCTGTTTCATTCTCCTCTTTCACTTTCATCAAGAGGTTCTTTAGTTCCTCTTCACTTTCTGCCAGAAGGGTGGTGTCGTCTGCATATCTGAGGTTATTGATATTTCTCCTGGCAATCTTGATTCCAGCTTGTGCTTCATCCAGCCCAGCGTTTCTCATGATGCACTCTGCATATAAGTTAAATAAGCAGGGTGACAGTATATAGCCTTGACGTACTCCTTTCCCTATTTGGAACCAGTCTGTTGTTCCCTGTCCGGTTCTAACTTGCTTCTTGACCTGCATACAGATTTCTCAGGAGGCAGGTCAGGTGGTCTGGTATTCCCATCTCTTGAAGAATTTTCCACTTTGTTGTGATCCACACAGTCAAAGGCTTTGGCATAGTCAAGAAATAGATGTTTCTCTGGAACTCTCTTGCCTTTTGTATGATCCAGTGGATGTCTGCAATTTGATTTCTGGTTCCTCTGTATTTTCTAAATCTAGCTTGAACTTCTGGAAGTTCACAGTTCATGTACTGTTGAAGCCTTGCTTGGAGAATTTTGAGCATTACTTTGCTATGTGTGAGATGAGTGCAATTGTGTGGTAGTTTGAACATTCTTTGGCATTGCCTTTCTTAGGGATTGGAATGAAAACTGACCTTTTCCAGTCCTGTGGCCCCTTCTGATTATCTAAAAAGCTAGTAATCTTCAAGTTTTAGAAAGAACTGTTTGGAGAGGGGAGGAGGCTAACATTTTTGGAGCACATATTGTCTTCCAGGAATATAAGGGAAGCTTTCCATTTTACTTATAAGCCCCACAGTGGCGTCCACCTGGCTCAGTGGTAGAGAATCCTCCTGCCAATGTAGGAGACACACTCAGTTCCTGTCAGGAAGATCCCTAGAGGAGGAAATGGCAAGCTATTCCAGTGTTCTTGCTTGGCAAATTTCATTGATGGAGGATCCTGGTGGGCTACAGTGCATGGGGTTGCAAAGCGTTGGACACAACTGAGTGACTGAGCACACACACCCACAGTGATCCATCCCCAAGGTATAGTTGAGAAAACTGAGAATTAGATGAAGTACTGAACTGATGTGCCTAACTCTAATCATGGTTTGTTTGACTCTAAAGGCCATGTTTTTTATATCATACTATGAAACAACAGAATAGGAAAGACTATAGATCTCTTCAAGAAAATTAGAGATACTAAGGGAACATTTCATCCAATGATGGGCTCGATAAAGGACAGAAATGGTATGGACCTAACGGAAGCAGAAGATATTAAGAAGAGGTGGCAAGAATACACAGAAGAACTGTACAAAAAATATCTTCACGACCCAGAAAGTCACAGTGGTGTGATCACTCACCTAGAGCCAGACATCCTGGAATGTAAAGTCAAGTGGGCCTTAGAAAGCATCACTACGAACAAAGCTAGTGGAGGTGATGGAATTCCAGTGGAGCTATTTCAAATCCTGAAAGATGATGCTGTGAAAGTGCTGCACTCAGTATGCCAGCAAATTTGGAAAACTCAGCAGTGGCCACAGGACTGGAAAAGGTCAGTTTTCATTCCAGTTCCAAAGAAAGGCAATGCCAAAGAATGCTCAAACTACTGCACAATTGCACTCATCTCACACGCTAGTAAAGTAATGCCCAAAATTCTCCAAGCCAGCCTTCAGCAATAAGTGATCATGAATTTCCAGATGTTCAAGCTGGTTTTAGAAAAGGCAGAGGAACCAGAGATCAAATTGCCAACATCCGCTGAATCATAGAAAAAGCAAGAGAGTTCCAGAAAAACATCTATTTCTGCTTTCTTGACTATGCCAAAGCCTTTGACTATGTGGATCACAATAAACTGTGGAAAATTCTGAAAGAGATGGGAATACCAGACCACCTGACCTGCCTCTTGAGAAAACTATATGCAGGTCAGGAAGCAACAGTTAGAACTGGACATGGAACAACAGACTGGTTCCAAATAGGAAAAGGAGTACGTCAAGGCTGTGTATGGTCACCCTGCTTATTTAACTTATATGCAGAGTACATCATGAGAAATGCTGGGCTGGAAGAAGCATAAGCTGGTATCAAGATTGCTGGGAGAAATATCAATCACCTCAGATATGCAGATGACACCACCCTTATGGCAGAAAGTGAAGAGGAACTAAAAAGCCTCTTGATAAAAATGAAAGAGGAGAGTGAAAAAGTTGGCTTAAAGCTCAGCATTGAGAAAACGAAGATCATGGCATCCGGTCCCATCACTTCATGGGAAATAGATGGGGAAACAGTGGAAACAGTGTCAGACTTTATTTTGGGGCTCAAAATCACTGCAGATGGTGACTGCAGCCATGAA
>NW_011489308.1:70616-92639 GCF_000754665.1 Bison bison bison | reverse complement strand
TCCTTGGAAGGAAAGTTATGACAAACCTAGATAGCATATTCAAAAGCAGAGACATTGCTTTGCCAACAAAGGTCCGTCTAGTCAAGGTTATGGTTTTTCCTGTGGTCATGTATGGATGTGAGAGTTGGACTGTGAAGAAAGTGTAGTGCCGAAGAATTGATGCTTTTGAACTGTGGTGTTGGAGAAGACTCTTGAGAGTCCCTTGGACTACAAGGAGATCTAAGCAGTCCATTCTAAAGGAGATCAGTCCTAGGTATTCATTGGAAGGACTGATGCTAAAGCTGAAACTCCAATACTTTGGCCACCTTATGCGAAGAGTTGACTCATTAGAAAAGACTCTGATGCTGGGAGGGATTAGGGGCTATAGGAGAAGGGGACGACAGAGGATGAGATGGCTGGATATCATCACCAACTCCATAGTAAATGAGTTTGAGTGAAGTCCGGAAGTTGGTGATGGACAGGGAGGCCTGCTGGGCTGTGATTCATGGGGTCGCAAAGAGTCGGACATGACTGTGTGACTGAACTGAACTGAACTGATGATACCTGTCAGTTGTGAATCTAATGATGTTGGTGACAGGTAGATATAAGCAATTGTATTGATGAGGTTGCTGTGCTGTGCTTCGTTACCCAGTTGTGTCTGTTTGTGACGCCATAGACTGTAGCCCAACGGGTTCCTCTTTCCTGGGGATTCTCCAGGCAAGAATACCGGGGTGGGTTGCCATGCCCTCCTCCAGGGAATCTTCCCTACCCAGGGATCGAACCCAGGTCTCCTGCATTGCAAGTGGGTTCTTTACCATCTGAGCCACCAATGGAGCAAATGTTAGCTCTTAAGTGTTTGGCTTTTTTCTGTCCGTTCCCCTGTAAAATACTGTCAACCATAATTATTAAGGTACCAGCCATTTATTCTTTGTAAAGACGTTTCTTAAATGTGGCTTTTTTGCCATGTGAAAGATTAATAAGACTTTGAAGAATATGAAACAGCGAGTCATGTTTTTTGGACATCTCTTCTCTGCTCTTTCAGAACATTAAAAAGAAATAACCAAAAAGACTTAATTCATAAATTTACAAGAAAAAAGTCTCTGTCGGTCAGAAAATAAAACCACAGAAGAAACAGGGAGCACAGACAGGGCTGGGGCCAGTCGTCTTGTCGGGATGTCAGGAACTCAGAGTGTTGAGAGCATAGAGAGATGCGTGAAGCAGGCCCGATGGGGAAAGGCACGCTGCCGCTGACCGGCCCTGGCCCAGGGCAGAAGCAGGGCTGCCCCCGTACTGTCACAGATCTCACAAAGCAGTGTACAGACCAGGTTATTTTAACCACAAAGCAATAAAATTAGATCCCAATAATCAAAAGTTGGCTTCAAAAAAAAATATGGCTTGCCCCACCAGCTATTAAAATATACAGATAATTAAAACTGTGGTCTCTAATAGGAAATTAGTTGAATGAAATACTGGTCAGTTATTTTTAAAAGAAAATGGTAGAAAAACTCTAATACTACTTTGGCATAGTCTCAAGGATATTATTATCAAAAAGGCAGAGTGAAGTGAAGTATTAAGAGTGTGCTAGCAACACCCTGCTCCAGTGCGCCGTGCAGCACCCTGCTCTGTCTGTGTCTGCTCAGGGCGGTGGTGCGTGGTCAGTAAAGCAAATGTGTAAAATTCAAAAGCGCAGTGTCACAAGTGAACCAGTATTTGAGTTGGTGGCTGAGTCACATAAAGAAGAATTATTTCAGGTAACACTTCAGCTGATTTGGCTGGATATACTTAATGAAATATCTTAAGGACAAAAAAAATGACAAAGAATTCAAACCTTTAATTATCATTTTGTTCATCATAACTTTAATATTCAGTCATAATGTTATTTTGAAATAATTGTGTATGTATAAAAGGATAATACGTATTAATGTTACTAGAACCAAGTTTTTCAGAATTAGGCAGAAAATAGTTATAAAATCTAAGAATCTTAGCAAAACTCCCAAATGATACCTATTGAGGTTATTTACAGATGAAAGGCTATATTATTTGCTTGAAAGTAACTGAGGGAAAAGTCAGAACAGATGTAAAACAAAATTGGTTGTGTGTTGATCATTGGGAAGTTGGGTGATGGCTACATGAGGGTTCATAATATGTTTTTTTTCTGCTTCTCTGTGGCAGTTATTTTTCAAAATTTTAAATATATGCTTAAGAGTATAAAACTGTACTCCTAAATAACTCATGAGTTAAATGGAAATCAAAATAGAAATTGCAGATATTTGCAATCGAACAATCATGAATTACATGTACAACTTCAAATGTGTGACATGCCAGAAAAGCAGTCCATAAAGGTAAATTTATTGACTTAAATGTTCTAAGAAAAGATTTAAGCTAAGTGAGTTCAACTGAAGAAGTTAGAAAAAGAGTTCCCTGGCAGTCCAGTGGTTACGACCCTGTGCTTCCAAAGCAGGAGGCATGGGTTCAGTCTCTGGTCAGGGCATTGAACTAAGATCCCACATGCCATCTGGCATGGCTGAATTTTTTAAAACGCTAGAAGAAATATAGGAAAAATAGAGGGGGAAAGTAAGAACAAAAAAGTTATCACCTTATATTAATATCTCAGTAGTTTGAATTGAACTAAGGCATGCTGAGAGAGGATTAGTCTGCAGTTTTCCTTTTTTCTAATATCCTTGGTTTCAAATCAATGTTATACTGCTACCTAGAAGAGTTGGTAGTCCATGGGGAAATTGGTAGGATTTCTATATTGCCATATCTTTTATAAAGTTAAATTTCTGCCTCAGTGCATAATGAAAGGACTTAGAATCATTTCAGTGTTTTTTCCCAGCACAGATTTTATGCCAAGCTGCTGGACTAGGCACTGAGAATATATGCGTGGTTGGGATTCTGTCCGCACTCCCGAGGCACTTGTCTGAGAGAAGAGGTGTGTGTGCTCAGTCGCTTCAGTCGTGTCCAGCTGCTTGCGACCCTGTGGACTGTAGTCCGCCAGGCTTCCGTCCAAGGGATTCTGCAGACGAGAATACTGGAGTGGGTTGCCGTTCCCTCCTCCAGGGGATCTTCCTGACCCAGGGACTGAACCCACGTCTCTTATGTCTCCTGCATTGGCAGGAGGGTTCTTTACCACTAGTTCCACCTGGGAAGAGAAGATATAATTTGTAAATAAACAATTACAGTCAGGTGAGAAATGTCAGACAAAGTCCCAGGGCAGTGCCCTCAAAGAAGATGATTCTTAATGTACATGGCAGACTCTGGGAAAGGCTGGGAGGTTTGTTCAAGTGGCCTCCAAGAGCTGTGCCTATGATCCAACAGAGGACATGTGAAGATCATCACAAGGAGTTTTCTTTGTGGCCAGAGTCTAGTAAGTCATGAGCACCATCAGTGAATCATTTCGAATTTTGGTAGCAAGGTTGATGAGAGAGAGCCATCTATGATTTTTCTTCGTTTTAATGTCTTCGTAAGGTATTAGGGATATGCTGGTCACAAAAGCGTTGTGAAGTTTCCTTCTTTGCTGTTCTCTGCAAAAGGTTGTAGAAGATTAGTGTCATTTCTTCAAGTGTCAGTATGTATTAAACAGTGACCTGAAATTTCACCTTAAAAAGTTGAATAGATGTCTGAAAAGGTAATGTATCGTTCTTATTGCCATTTTCCGTAATAAAACTTCCATCTGCTTACTGAGGCTAACACAGTCCATAGTTTGGTCAATGTTTTATCAGTGACAGAAATTCACTAGTGTAAGAATCCAATCTAATTGTCAAATGGTGTATTACAGGTTCAACTCAAAACATAACTGACTGCCTTGGCTGTGTGGGGGATACAGTGGTGTTGAATGAGACCAATCTGTGCCATCCAGATGTAGGCTTTATTTGGAGCACGCGTCAAATCTACTTGATTTGTTAGTTAGCATTATATTTAAAGATTAATAATCTTGAACTTTACTGCTTAGATTGCTTTCTCTTAGTTACTTTAAGGGATTTATTTTTAATTGACTATATATTTTATAATAAGCAGTGAATTCACATTATTCAGACTTGAAAAGTTACAAAAAATGTCTCTCTTGAACATCAGTTCTTTAGTCACCCAGTTCCCCAGCTACAGAGCCAACAGGTGTTAATTGCTCCTTAGCTGTCCTTCGATTCAGATTCTCTGGATATGCATGTAATATATCAATACAGTCCTCCTCTCCCTTTTCCTGTTCTCTACTGTGCCTTTAACTTGGTGTGCCTTACACTGCTCCGTGGCATTGCCTGTTAGAGCTGCTGCTTGTTTCTTTCATCTTACGGCCGCTTTACCGCTTTACATACTACACTAATAACAAGGATGTCTGTAATAATAATAAACTGATGTACCCTTTGTACTGTTGGTGGGTTTTTAGGTTATTTCTGGTCTTACTACAGAAGAGGCTATGTTGAATATCCCCATCGTGCTTGTGAATAACAAAATATCCTTTTTCTTTGCTAGTTTTTTAGAACAGATCTTCTGTTTCCTTTCAGCCATGAACCAGAGAATCAGTCAAAGTGCTCCAGTGAAACAGCCCCCCCCGCTGGCCCCCCAGAGCCCACAGGGAGGAGTCCTGGGCGGTGGCAGTTCCAACCAGCAGCAACAGATGCGGCTGCAGCAGTTGCAGATGGAGAAAGAAAGACTGCGACTGAAGCAGCAAGAACTGCTTCGGCAGGTGAGGCCCCAGGTTAGAGACCAGCCTTCCACTCTTGGGGCTTTGTTTTCCTACGTGAAGCTGGGTGTGTTTCATTTTGGCATCTGTTGGTTACAGAGGAATGTTGTTTCTGTACTAGAGTGACACAGAAACCTTCTGTCCAGCTCTGTCCTCGTCTTAGTTTCTTTGCTGGCCTCTGAGCGCGTGGGCTGTCACTTGTAAACCCGTGTCACACAGAGGCCTTTGGGCCATGTTCACTGCAGTCAAGCAGAAGGCAAAGGAAGCAGGGGTGCTTTTCTCAAATATACAGGCATACCTCGGAGAAATTGCCCGTCAGTTCCAGACCACCACAGTAAAGCGAGTGTTACAGTAAAGTGAATCACATGAGTTTTTTGGTTTGCTGGTGCATACAGAAGTTAATCTTTATACCAGTCTATAGTCTATTAAGTGTATAATAGCATTATGTCTTTTAACAGTGTATATTTTTTAAAAGTACTTAATTTTTAAATACTTAACTGCTGAAAAAAATGCTAGCCATCATCTGAGCTTTCAGTGAGTCATCTTTTTGTAATAGTAACATCACAGATCACTATTATAAATAAAACAATAATGAAAAAGGCCAAAATATTGTGAGAATTACCAAAATGTGACACCGAGGCAGAAGTGAGCAATTGCTTTTAGAAAAATGGCTCTGATAGGTTTGCTAGTCACAGGGTTGCCACAAACCTTCGATGTGTTTTTAAAAAAATGCAGTGTCTGTGAAGTGCAATAAAACGAGGTGTGTCTGTACAGGGAATTGCAGACTATTTAATATCTGAAGATTTCACTAAGGGAGAAACTCTGGAACATCACTTGGGGAGAAATATTTTTTACTTAAAACAAATTATTTGTCTAGGAGAATATACCAGTATGATACCTCTCAAATGACAGCTATGTTTCACTATTGCTGAATCTAAGATGTGTTTTATTTAAAATGTAACACAGGCTATCCCAAGTTTAGAAGATCCCCAAGTGCCTTAAAATTACCTGCTTGTGGTTGTTTTTTCACGTTGGGAAGGGCAGGTTCTAACATTAGAGAGCTGGAAACCTTTAGGGCCATTTCTGTCGGTTTTCGTTCAGAAATACTGGTTTTTCTGTGCCTTAAGAATACAATCCCTCATCTCCAATTTCAGAGTGATTAATCTAAAGTTTAGATGTTGGGGGTATGATCTTAGTATATTTTAAAATTTGTATATAAATATTTTGGGTAATAAAAACACAATGTGATTTTGAAAGTGTACAAAAGGTGTAAGTGAAAATAAAATCTCCTTTTCCATTTCTCTAGTTCTCTTTTCTGGATGTAAATAGCTAACAATTTCTTATACTTCGCCTCACCCCCGCCCCAGACATTCTCTTTATTTACAAACATGAAATACACGTGTCTATACTATGGCCCCTGCCCTAAATCATAGCATACTAAGGATAGGCATTAAAAATATCATTATACACTGCATTTTTGCTGCCAGGATGTAGACGTTTGAACAAGGTACTGTTTTCTTCACGAGGGTTATATTTTAATAGTGTCACTTGAGTGTTAATGGAAATAGATGAACTTGGTATAGCGATTGAACTCTGATTTGGGGTTTGAAGAACTGGTACCCAAGGATTAAACTGAGCCATGAGGATTCCAGGCCGCCACACTTGTAAACTGAGCTGTCAGTAACCTGCCAGTATAATCTGGTGTGGTTGGCCCCAAAAGTGAGTAAGAGAGATAATGCCAGTATATGGTGTCATGAAGTGGTCTTAAAAGAAGTATTTCCTCATCTGCCTTTCAGAAAGTAGAAAAAGGAAGCACGTTAACAAGTTTACTATACCACTGACAGACTTTTAACATATTAGTATAAAGGAAAGATATTTTTCATTTAAATAAAACTGTATCACCGGAACAAGGTAGCACCTTGGAGAATATAATTATATAGTTATTGGAAGAAATAAAGTAATTTCAGGGTACGTTTTACACAGCCTGTTTTCATTGCTTGCTTTTCATTTTGTCGTTACTGAGTACTAGATGGTGTAAGTAAATATAATTTCACATGTGATTTGAAGACTATCAAAACCAAGAAACCTTATTAATAAGAAAGATTAAAATCCGTCATTTTGTTGCTGTAGATCAGCTGTCTCCCATCCCCCATCCCCTTCCCACCCGGTGGGCAGAATGCTGCTGCTTATAAAATTCTTTAGAATAAAGAATTTAGAATTTTCCTAAGCCTTATTCCCACTCTTACTCTGGGTGACGGTCCCGGACAGAATAGCTTCCTTTACAGGTGACTTCTTTGTCTCTTTACTGCCTACTGTGTTGTCTTTTCTTCTGTTGAAGTGACCGACCTGCTCTAATCTTACACTAATGGGGTATTGTTTAAGATGTTTGTTTTTAGCAGTCAGTATAAATTCAGTTTAAGTCTTTTGGCTTCCTGTGAACTTCTTCCATTGGCAGTTTCTTCTTATCACTGAAACATCAAATTATATTTTTCTTGCTTCATCTAATACTCAGAAGTAAAGAACCTGCCTGACCAATATCAGGCTGTGTTTGAGTCCTGACACCTGAAGTCTTCCTGTCCTGCCCTCAACGCTGTGAACACTGCTGAGGCTTCTGTTTGTTCCATGGTGACTCCACTGGCTCCTGTCTCCCCCAGTCTGCTTCTTCTTGAGCTAGCTTGGGAATTCTGTGCTATGGTGATATGTCTGGATGGAATTTGTAAGTCAGCCTACACAGCCAAACCATGTGGCTTAAAGTAATTTTTATCCATCTTATTTTTCACTCTTAGGCAATGCGGAATATCAATCCCAGCACAGCCAATTCTCCAAAATGTCAGGTAGGCTCTTGTCTGATGTTTTAGCATTGAAACAGATATGCTGTTAGGAAAGAGAAAAACTTGTGCTCCGGGGGCCTGTCCTCACTGAAGAATAACTTTGAGGCCTCTTCCTACCCAGCTACTTAAGTTAACATTGCTGTTCCCAGAAAGTCGACACTGTCTGCTCCTCCCACAGTAGTAGTCCTTTTGACTCGTGGAGGTCTCTCCCCTCAGCCCCCACTGATACGTAGTGTGCACATCCTGTAGCCTTGAAGTGTGCCTGGTTTTTATTTGTGTAGCCTAAAGGAGTGCTTACGGTGACTTATAGGAATTAAAAATTTGAACAGTAACAAAGCTGGCACAGATTATTTACTTAGGTAGGCTACTTTAGGAAATCTTATTAGAGTATAATGGTACTACTAGGAAAGGGGAAGTTTTTTCTAGTGGACATTCCAAAGAAAGAATATCAAGATCACTAGAAGAGAGAAGTGAACAGTGCTCTACCTGAGTACTCTTTTGGGTTTCTTTGTTGGCTTTTATCAGCATTTCTCCCTGGTGAACCCAAAGAAACAGTGCTTGTGAAGGTATCTTACTTAGATGCAAAGGTTGTGGCCACTTTTTCCTTCTATAACATAGGCACTTGTCTGACTCATGAAGAGAATCTCATTCTTAAAACCAAAGAGATCTCTGTGTTTAGGGTCACCGATTATGGAGGAATTAGGAGCTGAGGGATTATTGCACTTTTTTCAGGGGGCAGAAGTGACCATCAGATACCTCATTTTATTCTCTGTAGCTCTTCTGCACTAGGCTGACAGGTGCATTGTGTTGGAATGAAAGGTGGAAGTAGGAATTGTCAGAACTCCACTCACATTAGATTCTGTTAACTTGTCTGTCTAGAAACTGTACTAGATAGAATCCTCACAGAGACCAGCTGACTTTGTGAGAGGAAAATCTCTATTCTGTATCTCACTCATAAATGCTTTCTTTAATCAAGAAATCAAGTAAGGGAATAATCCATGAACATCATCTTTGCTAAAGCAGTGCAGACATTCTTACAGTGAGGGTTGCTAATTTCACATTTGACTGGGAAGAGCACTGTAGCATTGGATCTTTAAATAAAGTGGAAACATAGGAGCAGACATTAATTCAAATGAGATTTGGGATCAAGCAGAAAGTCCTCCGTGTTAAAGTGTTTTGAAGTTGTCTCCTGTTTATTTTTTCCTATTAAGATCTTAAACTTTAAATCTGATAAATAAATGAACTACCTTCAGGTCTTTATTTCATATATCAGTATAAGTTTAAATAGTTGCTCTCATTAAAATTATCAGGAGTTTTTAGATACTTCTTTTACTAGTAAAGCTTTATAAAAGTTAAGGCTTATAAATTAAAATTCTATTATCAATAAATTTGTATGGTATTAAGATTACAGTGTTGATCCCTTAGATTTGTCTAAGCCAGAGCTGGAAACCTAAAAGAGATAGGTTTTATTAAAAGTTTTATTTCTTAAATTAGCTTCCCATGTGTGGAGAATAAAATATTATTTGCTTGTTATATAAGTTTCAGTTGTCAGTGTATTTACCTGGCACAATTGGGAAAATGTATGAAATTCCAATGTAGGGCTAAATTTGGAATTGCTCAAATACGTAGAAACTGGTGGTATTTGTATCAAGCAAGTATTTGTGTTTTTCTCCTCCTACTTATTTTCTAGATTACCTTAATGTAGATGTCAGGAAAATTTTCACAAAGAACAGTCTTAAGTGAAGATGCCTTTAAATAAGGTTACCAAGATAATCAAGAAAGCAAGAAGAAACTTTCCAGTATCAAAGAAGAGACTGTACAAAGGAATAATGAACAAAAAGCAGTGGATCCATTCAATACTTGAGTGCCAGGCAGTTTTGTTCAAAGTTGTCAGATATCTTTGTTTTTATTTGTTTTTATTTTTCTAATATAAATTAGTACAGATGAGTTAACAAGCACAATGAAATCAGTGACATTATTTTATGATTATATAGCTCATTTGCTCTGGACTGTGGGAAGGTATCAGACTTCAAAATGTTTACAGATTACTAAGTACTTCTGCATAGGATTAACAAAACATGTCTGTACTGTAGCATTCTCTATACTCTAGGATTCTCTGGTCATGTAAGCTAGTGGCAGTATGGGTGAGGGTAATGGAAAATTCTGAAAAATTAAGACAACTTTAAAGGCATTAGTATATCTTCTTAGTTAAAAATGGAAATTATCCCCTTTGTTAGGGTTTGTTGGCAGAATTTTGGAAAAACTTGTCCTCATAGAGCTTTAAATTGTTTAATTTAATTCTGATTAGCTATTTTTATGTTTCTAAAGCAGTTTCTAGTCTCAGGAAAAAACAACAAAACTTTGAAACTGTAAGAATTGTCTTTGCTCTGTGAGATTGAGCATGCATGTAATGTTCAACTTGGAGAAAAAATAGTTCCCCCGCCTGAGTGTGAATGTTTTTACCTGTTTTAGGCTTAAGAATGAGGTTCTTACCGCCTGTGGTTCCCTTAGTACCTGTGAGATCAGGCCTAAACTCTGCAGCCTGGCTAGTGTATGGTCTGTGGTCAGTAGTCTTCTTTCTTTCTCTCAATTCTGGTTAAACCAGTTACCTTCCTTCAGCCAAGTGCACGCCTCTGTCTTGTTGCCATGATCCCACTCATGAGGAATCCTTTTGCCCTTCCCTTTTACTAATTAAGATTCTCCATTTCTTTCATCAAGCCTAGGTCAAAACACATCCCCAAGAGCCCTCATCAGAATTCTTGAAAAACCCAGAAAATAGAAATAAGACTGCTATGTATAGGTATCTTAACTTTATTTTTGAGCAAGTAATTGCTTTACTTGTCATAGAAATTATAGCTTCATAGAAATTATTTATATTGCAAAAAATATTTTGCAGCTAATGAATATTGTGTAATTGCCATTCCATGTATATAGTAATAAATACACACCAGGGTCAGTTACTGGTTTTGAGGGATTAAAAAAATTAATAAAAAATAATTTAAATAAATAAAAATTAATATTGTAGTATTAATATCAAACATATTGTACTACACTCTTAGCCCAAAATGGTGAAGAAATTCAGATGTCCATAGTTTTAGTCAAATAGAGCAAAATAATACCTCTTTTCAGAGCCATGTGAAAATAATCACTGCAATTTTTTTTTTCTGAATTTAATAATAGCAAGTTTTTGGCTTTCTTTCCCTCCAGACTCTCTTTTATGTTAGCAGATACTAGAAAAGCTAAGATTATCTCTCCTTTTTGAAGTCTTAGTATTGAGTAAATCATAGATTCATTTTGGTATTTTCCCATGAATATTTTATTTTTAATGGGCATATTAAAAACTGTATAAGAAGGGAGGAGATTCAGCCTCATGCTCTGCGTACTCTAATAGATTATCTCATTGTTTTATTCATTAAGGTCATGGTAATTTGAACAATGTTATAGTAACTTTATTACTTTGAGACCAGTGAAGTAGCATAAATTACAAATGAGATCAGATCTGTTGAATCGATCAGAGTGTTGAATCTCAGGATCATGCTGTGGGAACATAAAACTGCAAATCTATTTTGATTATCCCTTTTTAAGAATTTAAGATTATCATACAGTTCTCATAACTATCCCCAAATCCATACACATTTTTTAGTCAAAAAGGTTGTTCTGAAGTTGAAGATAACTTTGGTAAGTGCCACAAATATTTAAAAAAACAAAAAGCATTCTCAACATTGGTTAAATGTTTTAATAATTTTTTACATGATTAAATATTCTATGGTGGTTTAAAACTGTGTTAGAAAATGGGGTATGACGAGAACCTATCTTGAATGGTTGAAGGAAATGGCTTTTTTCCTTGTGTTTTAAAAATTGTTGACGTAAACTGCTATTACCAAGACAAACTGTTTAAAAGATGTGTATTTTTAGAGTTTTTCTCCATTTCTAAATTTTTGTTTCTAGTTCACTAAACTAACCTACTATAAATAGATTGGGTTCAAGAAGGGGAAACTTATTTGTGTGCCATGTATTATCCAGAAATGAGACATAAATAGTATTGGCTGAAGAAAAAAGTTGCTTTAAGAAAGTAAAGTTGACATTAAATTTATAGGATTTTCTATGAATGGGATCATAACTTTTTCACTTTAACATGATTATTTTGAGATTCATTCATATTATATCTATAGTTCATTCCCTCTTATTGCTAGTATTCCATTGTAGGAATATGCTACAGTTGTTTATCTGTTCACCTATTCATAGATATTTGACTGGTTTCTAAATTTTGATTTTGTATAGACATATGCCTCCATTTGGGTACTCTTAAGAATTTAATAATTTGCTGCTGCTGCTGCTAAGTCGCTTCAGTCGTGTCCGACTCTGTGCGACCCCATAGACGGCAGCCCACCAGGGTCCCCCGTCCCTGGGATTCTCCAGGCAAGGACACTGGAGTGGGCTAGTAATCTAGCAGTGTTCAAAGTGTTTCCGGACTACTGACTTCTTCTACTGCCTTTCTCCTTATTTTTCTAAATAATGTGAACCAAAGCATCAATTTTTTATGCAGCCAAAATACTTAATATCTTAAAGTATCTTTTTTACCCTATGAGAAATGGTACTGCCATTTAAATAAGAGAAGGGAAATTTTAAAAGGACCAATGGCTTATGTCTAGATTTTGAGTCCATAAAAGTCCACTATATAAACCAGGCGCATCCTGTTTTCCTTTATAAACCATCCTGGAAATTTCCCTCCAGACCAAACTGGGTCCATGAGTTTTACTTACAGTGCAGATAGCCCTGGCTCCACACGCATCCCAGATTAGCTAAGATTTACAGGCTCAGTGGGAAAAGTCACCACATTTTTGTATTATTACAGAAGAAAATGAGCTAAAAATACTTGCTTCCGTTAGAAAAAGTCAAATACTCTAAAAGAACTGTTTGACCTTTGAAATACAGAAGCATGATAAATTTTGGCTGAATTTCATATAACTTGCTTAGTTCTCCATTTTTGAAAGTCTGTCATACTATTTATTCTGACTACCTTTGGGAAAAGACAAGCTTGACGAACTTGTATTTTTAGCTCAGTATTCTAATTTTAGACATTTGTTCGGATAAAAAGCTTCTTTAGAGATAGACGTAACTCTCAACATGAAATGTTTCAACTGAAATCAGTTTTTGTAGACAATCCAAATATGTCCCAAGGCTGATTTTTAAAACAGCTATGCCAGATTTACTCAATTACAAAATAATGTTCATATTCATCCAAAATGCTTTAATAATTTCAATAGAATGGATGTATTCTACATAGGTATATGTAGATATATACAGGCATTATTTTAAGATGGATAGTATGAAGAAAGTTTATATAAAATATTTTTGATTAAAAAATTCAGATTATGTAACTTCATTTCATATTTATCCATATTAAAGTAATTATTTTTCTATAAAGGCACTGGGCTTTCCTGGTGGCTCAGACGTTTAAGAATCTGCCTACAATACAGGAGACCCTGGTTCGATCCTGGATCAGGAAGATCCCCTGGAGAAGGGAATGGCAGCCCACTCCAGTATTCTTGCCTGGAGAATCCTATGGACAGAGAAGCCTGGGGGGATACAGTCCATGGGGTCGCAAAAAATCGGACACAACTGAGCAACTAAGCTCACAAAGTCACTAGCAAAAATTCTGTACACTCTGAAACATTTTTAATATTTTACTACAGAATTGTTAATTTTATGCAGTGTGTTCACTTTCACGTTTGCAGTCCTTGGCTAAGAATAAAAAGAATTATAAAGCTTACTCACAGTGAAAACCCATGATCTAATTGTTCCTCACTGGCAGCAGGACAGCTTTAGGGAGGAACTCTCTCAGTTAACCTCACTCCACATTCACTTTCCTTTAAAACCTGACGAGGCAAAGCACAGAGTCAGACACTTCTGCGATTTTCCATCTCTATATGGATGTGTGTGTGTGTGTGTGTGTGTGTGTGTGTGTGTGTGTGTTTATATGGAAGTGGGCCTTATTGTTTTCATATTCATGTGAACTCCAAACTTATATATAAGAAGTGGAGAGAAGTTGGCCTGTTTTCCTACATAAGTACATATGGTTTTCCTCCCCAACTCTTGACAGTTTCTTTAAAATATCAACAAAAATGTTGATCTTCCTTATTGAAGTCCATGAAATAAATTATGTTCACAGCAGATGAAAATGTTAACAAAAGAATTAATGCTTTGGGGAGGGAGCTACCAAGTCAACTTCAGTTACTTGAAGTCGTTTTGTTTTTAGCAAATACTGAGCTATGTGAAAATATACCCATCTTTGGATAATATATGTATAAACTATTATATATCAATTATACCTCAATAAACCTTCAAAAAGTACTTCTAATCAACCCTGGTTGGTTTTGGGATTTTGTTTATTTTTCCTGTAACTAGAAGTTTCGAACCTCAGCTGAATATTCATACCTGGTGTGTATGGGTTCCGTAATCTGTGTATATGTTATTTGTATTATTGGCCTTACCACATTACATGTGTTTTCACGCCGTATTCCCTACTGTTAATGCTAACATCATCCTGCCACCACTCCCAGTAAATAAAGTGGCATTTTTCCCCTCTTGTTTCTTTCAAGTTCAGTTTAGGTGAATCCCTAGGTTAGTTGCTCTTAGTCTTGACTCAAAAATAGATTTGATGAGAAGTATATATTTCCGTATCCTGTCGGGGGGGTTGGATATCTTCTTGAGCAACTTATAAGAAAGATCGGCCTTCTTATTCACATCTCTAAATTACCTTTCTTTGTAAATGTGGATAGTTGGTTCTTCACTGTCTGCTGACAGTAGAAATTCAGTTGTTAAAGACAGCAAGAAGTAAATATCTATCAGCTTCAAACAAGCAATGTGGCAGAATGAGAACATGGAGATTTTGCACATGGCAATTAGCTTTGGCTTCATAAAACCTTAAAAAAATAGAAATGATCAAAAAGGGTAAGACAGAAAGTTGTGAAGGACAATATGAAAAGTATAGCCAGTTTATTAAGTTGTTTCAGTAATGATCTATTTGCTTCATGTTGCAAGAAGTCAAAACTAGGTACACAGAAAACAAAAGAATGCCTCTTCCCGAGTCATCAACCTCATCTGGAGCCTGTAATTTTACTCATTTTAAACTTTATTGCTTTTAACATCCTCATATTTTAATAGCAATATAAATTCTTCAAAGTGTTTAGAAGCTCTTTTATGCTCCAAAGCATCCATTAATTTATTCACTTTGTACCTTTAGGGACAGCGAAGAAATAGTGAAGGAATGATTACAATATCTTGTGATAAATGCTGAGATAAGCGTGTACTAAGTGCTAAGTACATATATATGTCAGGCTGAGAAGAGAAGCAGAAGGAAAAAGGAACAAAGCAAAGGTATAGCTATCTGACTGCAGAGTTCCAAAGAATTCTAGGAGAGAGAAAGTCTTAATGGAAACAGTGAGAGACTTTATTTTTAGGGCTCCAAAATCACTACAGATGGTGACTGCAGCCATGAAATTAAAAGACGCTTGCTCCTTGGAAGAAAAGCTGTGACAAACCTAGACAGAATATTAAAAAGCAGAAACATCACTTTGCCAACAAAGATCTTTTTGTCAAAGCTGTGGTTTTTCCAGTAATCATGTATGGATGTGAAAGTTGGACTGTAAAGAAAGCTGACCACCGAAGAATTGATGCTTTTGAACTGTGGTGTTGGAGAAGACTCTTGAGAGTCCCTTGGACTGCAAGGAGATCCAACCAGTCCATTCTAAAGGAAATCAGTCCTGAATATTCATTGGAAAGAGTGATGTTGAAGCTTAAACTCCAATATTTTGGTCACCTGCTGCTGGGAATGATTGAAGGTGGGAGGAGAAAGGAACGACAGAGGATGAGATGGTTGGATGGCACTACCGACTCAATGGACATGAGTTTGAGCAACCTCTGGGAGCTGGTGATGGACAGGGAAGCCTGACGTGCTGCCGTCCATGGGGTTGCAAACAGTCGGACACAAATGAGTGACTGAAGTGAACTGAACTTTGCATTGATCAATGCAAAGAAATAGAGGAAAACAATAGAATGAGAAAGACCAAAGATCTCTTCAAGAAAATTAGAGATACCAGCGGAACATTTCATTCCAAGATGGGCACAATAAAGGACAGAAACAGTATGAACCTAACAGAAGCAGAAGATTGTAAGAAGAGGTGGCAAGAATGCACAGAGGAACTATACAAAAAAGATCTTAATAATCCAGATAACCATGATGGTGTGATCACTCACCTAGAGCCAAACATCCTGGCATGTGAAGTCAAGTGGGCCTTAGGAAGCATCACTACAAACAGACCTAGTGGAGGTGATGGAATTCCAGCTGAGCTATTTCAAATTCTAAAACATGATGCTGTGAAAGTGCTGCACTCAGTATGGCAACAAATTTGGAAAACTCCGCAGTGTCCACAGGACTGGAAAAGGTCACTTTTCATTCCAATCCCAAAGAAAGGCAATGCTAAAGCATGTTCAAACTACCACACAGTTGCACTGATCTCAAACACCAGAGGAGTAACGCTCAAAATTCTCCAAGCTAGGCTTCAACAGTATGTGAACCAAGAACTTCCAGATGTTCAAATTGGATTTAGAAAAGGCAGAGGAACCAGAGATCAAATTGCCAACATCCATTGGATCATAGAAAAAGCAAGAGAATTTCAGAAAAACATCTACTTCTGTTTCATTGACTATACTAAAGCCTTTGTGTGGATCACAACAAACTGTGGAAAATTCTTAGAGATGGGTATAGCAGACATTTTACCTGCCTCCTGAGAAACCTGTATGCAAATCGAGAAAAAACATTTACAGTTGGACACGGAACAGCAGACTGGTTCCAAATTGGGAAAGGAGAACATCAAGGCTGAATACTGTCACCCTGCTAATTTAACTTATATACAGAGTAGTCATGAGAAACGCTGGGCTGGATGAAGCACAAGCTGGAATCAAGATTGCCAGGAGAAACATCAATAACCTCAGATATACAGATGACACCACCCTTATGGCAGAAAGCAAAGAGGAGCTAAAGAGCTTCTTGATGAGGGTGAAAGGAGAGTGGAAACGTTGGCTTAAAACTCAGCATTCAAAAAACTTAATCTCAGGGCATCCGGTCTCATCACTTCATGCAAAATAGATAGGGAAGCAGTGACAGATTTTATTTTCTTGGGCTGCAAAATCACTGCAGATGGATACTGTAGCCATGAAATTAAAAGACGCTTGCTCCTTGGAAGAAAAGCTATGACAAACCTAGACAGCACACTAAAAAGCAGAGACATTACTTTATCAACAAAAGCCCATCTAGTTAAAGTATGGTTTTTCTAGTAGTTACGTGTGAATGTGAGAGTCGGGCCATAAAGAAAGCTGAGCGCTGAAGAATTGATGGTTTTGAACTGTGGTGTTAGAGAAGACTCTTGAGAGTCCCTTGGACAGTTGAATTTCATCAGCAACTCTATGGACATGTGTTTGAGCAAGCTCTGGGAGTTGATGATGGACAGGGAAGCCTGGTGTGCTGCAGTCCATGGAGTCGCAAAGAGTTGGACACAATTGAGCAACTGAACTGAAGTGAACAGGGTGTTAAAGACATAATGTCCATCTGTGTAATTCAATCTAAAGATGGAGATGGGGTCGTTCTGGAGAATTACCTAGAGAAGGTAACTGGATCTTAAATAGAAGTATTGTTTTTTTTTTAGTCAAGAGAAGAATGTATGAAAGACATAGTATCAGAGGAAAACATGCCATATCACAGACCTGCAGTCTGTGGGGAGTGCAAACTGTCTTTGTTTTAAAGTCACTTTGTTACTTTGTAAGATGAAAGTGGGGCGTGGGTGATGTTAGATAGAAGATACAGAGAAAACCAGTAAATGGGATCCCCAGAAGCTGCTAGGAGCCTAGGTTGGCCTAGAATAGGAGTTGGCGGTGGGGAATCCATTTTTTAAGCCTGGAAGAAAAGATGTAAGTATGAATGAAGATGGCTTTGTGGGAGCAAACCAGGGTGACAGGGGGAACTAGAAAACCATGATTGTGACTGATGACCTGTAGTGTCCTGATTTAAATGGGAGGGAGCTGGAGAAAGGGAGAGCACGTGAGTGACTGGGGGCTTGGGAGAGAGTGCCAGATTTGGAGTAGTAATCATGAGAATGTGAGAAAAAGTAACCAAGAACCACCCCCACCCCCAACCACGACCACCCATGGAAAAAAAAATAAGTGATACTAGAGGCCCAGCCAAGACCAGAGAATTAATTTATGATAATCTGGATAGCTGTATGGTTTTTCTCTTAGCATTTCTTAGCAATCTCAGCATAGAAATGAAGCAAGCATATTTTTAGTATTGATTCATTGTTGGAATTTGCTGTGTTGAAACAAAATTTGTGTGTGTATCAAGAATCTTAAAGGTACTTGTGTGTATTTACAATGATCCGCTCAGGGCTTCCCTGGTGGTTCAGTGATTGGGGGTCCACCTGCCAGTTCAGGGAGCACAGACTCAACCCCCCACTCGGAAGGAGGTCTCGGGGTGGCTGGGCCCCATGGCGCGCGCACCTGCGCACTCAAGCAGAGCTCTGCAGCAGGAGGGGCTGCAGCCTCGGGAAACAGGCGCCCTCACGCAGCGCAGCTAGAGAAAGCTCACACGTGACAGGGAAGACCCAGCCAGCACAGCCAGGAATAAATACATTTTAAAAGAAATTTTAAAGGAATAAATAAAATGATCAGGCCTGAGTTCAAGCTTGTAGGGGAAAACAGCCAGTAACCTGGAATAGTAAGAGTTCTACCTCTTATTGGGTGGAACTGGGTGGAAAGAAAAAATACGGTCCCAGAAAGCAGGATGAGCATGTGTAAGATTTCTGGGAAAGAACTTTGTATACCAGTTCAGGATATGACAAGGGAACTGCTGATGGAAATACAGTAGTGAACGGTGCTGTTGCAATGTAGAAATGCAGGAACTTCAACATTAGATTACTATATAGATTTTGTTCATGGCTGTTGATAGTTCCCGAGTGGTAAAGTGCAGTTTGAATAAAGTGAAACACTGATCATTGTCCCAAACGTGCGTAAAGATTGTACAGGCAGGTTTGGTTTTGAATAGCAAGGTCTTGGCTGTACAAATGGGTGGTTTTGAGGTATGTGGGGATAAAGATCATTGGAATCCAGAAATTTACGGAGCTCCCATGTTGAATAAATCATCTGCATGATGTATAAGTAATGAGAGATCATGGCATGTCTTATGACTAATATTGGAATAGTAGTGAACATTTTTAAGAAACTTAACAACTGGAGTATGATATGAAAATGTTTTCTACTGATGAAAAATCGGAGGTATAGTAAATACTACTGTTTGTTGCCTAACATACTTGAAGAAAATGCTAAATTTCAGTTACGGTTTAATGAAATAAAGATGTAACTTTTTTTCTCCATCGAAGTTCACAGACCCTCTGCATTCTGTCATGACTTTCTGGCTAAGAAACCGTTTAAAGGATGGTGTATCTAGAAGGGAGAAACCTGAGTTAAAAAGTGGTTGTTGCAAAGTCTAGAAATGTTGGTGCAGAGCTCAGAGAATACCTCCACGGCCTCTGGACCCAGTGGTGCCCTGGGAGGGAGGGTCTTGGAGGTGGTGTGTGCCTCGGTGAGCAGGCTTGCCCACTTGCAAGAGCTGGGAAGTGTCCTTTGTGATAGAAAGCCACGTTTCAAGTCAGACCAAAACTGTCAAGGAGGAGAAAGCTGATCTCTAGCAGAAGATGCTGATGAGAGCTTGAGAGGCACAGTGGAAATCCTCAGAGAAGGGTGCGGTGAATGGATGAAAAGGTGAGGAAAGGACAAGCTGGTAAAGAAGGTGTAGGACTTGGCCAGAGAGAAGTGAACTAGCCTTGGAGCCCTGGGCAGGTGAAAAGCTGGGACCTAGAATGTTTGAAAGCATGTTGGGGCAGGCCTTCTGAAACAGTCAGTAGTGATGGCTCACAGCTTTTGCTCAGTTTCCAGGTGGTATCCTGCTGAGAAACTGTTGGATACCCCTGAAGATATCCGTAGCTCAAGACTGAAAAACCTGAAGTCAGATTGAGTCGCTTGATACCAAAGTGTAAAACAGTGCAGAAGGGCAGTGAGGAGTGTTGGTGTCTTGGTGAATCACCAAATTTTGTTCTTTTGACCTTATTTTTATTACTGGTGCCAAATATATGAAACTGTATGAGAGTTGGTCAGACTTGCCACCCTATTCTAAAGGAGGGATTTAGGCATGTCTGCCAGAATAAAATAACAAGAGAAAACTAAGTAGTTAAGTTAGTTAAGTATATGTTGGGGGGTTAGTAAGCCTGGATAAACTTTCAGTTTATGTAATTTAATGTTCAGTGACTTGAAATGGAGAGAAGAACTTGGCCCTTCTGACTGGTCAACTCAATAACTTTTAGATGTTAATACTTAAGCTTTATATGTACAGGGTTATTACTTTAAATCTAATGATAAATTTGTTAATTAGTGGATTGATTCTGTTTGTGTTGATTTTTTTTTTTTCTTTTTTTTTTTTTAGGAATTAGCTCTCCGTAGCCAGTTACCAACACTGGAGCAGGATGGTGGGACTCAAAATCCAGTATCTTCTCCTGGGATGTCTCAGGAATTGAGAACCATGACGACCAATAGCTCAGATCCCTTTCTTAACAGGTTGGTAAGAGTTGCTACTGGCCAACATCTGAAAAAAATCACAGCTTACAGTGTTCTCCTTAGTTCTTATATATAATAAGCTGTTTGAACATCCGTGTGGGCCAAGAACCACGGCTGTAAATGAATCTCTCCATAAAGGGCTCGTACAATAAAGCTTGAGGATTAGACGCTGGCTGCTGTGAGAGGAAATGAGCTGTTGAGACTTGTAGAGGGGATACTTACTCAGAGTCACGTGTTTGCTTGTGCCTGTGCTGTTGACTAACAGTTACTTGCAGAATCATGAAGGAACATGTGAATGCCTTTCTATGAAAGCAGGAAAAAAAAAAGGCATCTTAAACCTGCTTAGGGCAGCATTATAAGAATCTTTGGAAGGAATTTTCCACCTAAGTGTTCAACCTGAGAAGTTTCACTACAGGAGCACTGTAAGGCCTCATATTCTTAAGGGCTATAGGTCAAGGAGATAAAAAGTAAGGTTGTGTCTCTTTCAAATAATGTGTTAATATTAAAGAGTATTCCAAAATAGCACAGTTAAGGATGATTTTTAGTGAATTACCAGAAATCTTGGATTTCGGGCATATTGCAAAGATGTTATTATATGTAGTGCTGTGTTAAACAGGCTGAGACAGATCATCATCTTTGCCTACAAAGGCATTTAAAACTAAGACTTGACTACAATTATTTCTTGTAGATTGTCAAATATTTATGGAGTTTCGATTTTTAAAATAAGGAACAAATGCTTTCTGGTCTTTGCTTTTGTTTGTAATCAGTTTTAGACAGTGCACTTTTAAGAATGTTGAAAGGTATATTGATTTAGGAAGGTTATTATGCTACCCTTTCAGTTCTCACAAGTTGAATTGAAAACAGCCAGACCCTAAGAAAAATAAGATACCTTGTCATACCAAAATGTTTAGTACAATAAACTTGCTTTATCTTAAGATTAGTGCTGGTGGCCTGATTGACTGGTTTGATTTCAAAGGCCATCTAAGAAAAAATCAAAAGGGAAATGAAAAACTCCTGGAAACAAATGACATTGAAAACAGGACAACTCAAAGGCCATCTAAAATGTATTTAAGTTTTGTATTTACTCTCTGATACATGCAGTTTAAAGTCCTGCCAATAATTGAGTGTATTTATAGAAAATTATAATTCTGAGGTTAATAGCCAGAAAAGTCATAGCCACAGACCTTTTTTCCCCTACAGAGGAAATTTCAGATCAATGTAATTCCAGTACCCATGTCACTGAAGGCTTGTGTTTATTGGTCCAGGGATAAAATGAGACCATCTAGAAAAGAGGGATGGAGACCGCATAGCCTCCTGGTAGTCATTTGTGCAGATTCTTAGAACTTTTGATAAAAGCTGAGCTACAGTTTAAGATTCTCTTTTCTGGTAAAGAACAGAGTGAATCATCCCCAGAGTTGCTAGTCTCAGGGCAGAATCCCATGTCTCCTGTCTGTAGTACCCCATTTTCTAAAACACACATCTAACTCTAGCATTTTTCTTTTCAGAAACGTTGGATGGTTTCCCCCACTGCCTGTATTTAATTTATGATATTCCTTAAACTCTAAGCACTTGTTCCCCTAACTTGCCATGGAGTTGATTTCTGGTGGTGGTGGTACATTCACTCGTCTCCTTTTTACTCAGATGTTTCAAGGCCAGCTCCGGCATTCTGCTCCATTAAACCTTTCCCCTGTACTTTGAAAGTTTGCTCTTCTGAAAGCACTGTAGCCCTTGTATATGTATTTGTTCCCCTCCCTCCCTGAAGTTGTGAGCCTCAGAAAGCATCAGTTGCAGGCTGTTGTCATTAACCTCCGATTGCTCAGCCTTGTCTCATCCCTGTCACATAGTAGCAGATGCTCAGTGCGTGTCACTGGA
>NW_011489308.1:65034-70516 GCF_000754665.1 Bison bison bison | reverse complement strand
CTGCAGGGAGCAGTTCCTAATCAGGGAAATGGCCTTGTGAACTCTGTCCTCAGGAATGCCCATGTGCTTCCCCTGAGGCCTGGAAAGAACTCTGAACAACTGTGTAAATTCAGCCATTCTGTAACAGAGTCTTGAGTGTCTTGATATGTGCCCCGTGGTGAGCAGTGGGAATAGATTGATGACTAGGACCAGGCCCTTGTCCCAGATGGAGTCAAGCAAAATAAAAACAAACCACATCCTGAGGGCTTCTCCGAAGTGGCTGCATTGTGTACAAATGGTCTCAGAGGCAAATTTGTGTTTTCTTGGATCTGTGTGAGGCTTTCGAATCTTGCCAAAATCTGACAGAAGCATTGAACTAGTGGTTGCAATATACAGTGTGAAAGAGGGAACAAGGCAACTGCATTGAGTAATGTAGGGAAGAGGTTTAAGGGCTTGGGCTGTCAACCTTGAACAACTGTGAAAGCTTGGTTTTAAAGCTTAGTTATTTTTTATTTAATTTTTGTGTAAACTGAACAGCTCTTCAAACGTCCAAGCTGTGAGGAAAGTTAAGTTCCCTCTGTAGTCAGTGACTGTTAAGAATTACAGTTGCCTTTATTTCACACTGTGCTGTAAGGTTTTCTAGAATTAGGAGAACCCCTGACTTTACTGTCGATGCCACCTGGTGTCTCCGTGCTACTAGGTTAGGGAAGTCTTCTGTTTATGAAAGTAGTGTTCTGAGGATATTTACCATCAGATCAGATCAGTCCTCAGTCGTGTCTGACTCTTTGCGACCCCATGAATCGCAGCACGCCAGGCCTCCCTGTCCATCACCAACTCCTGGAGTTCACTGGGACTCACGTCCATCGAGTCAGTGATGCCATCCAGCCATCTCATCCTCTGCCGTCCCCTTCTCCTCCTGCCCCCAATCCCTCCCAGCATCAGAGTCTTTTCCAATGAATCAACTCTTCACATGAGGTGCCAAAGTACTGGAGTTTCAGCTTTAGCATCATTCCTTCCAAAGAAATCCCAGGGCCGATCTCCTTCAGAATGGACTGGTTGGATCTCCTTGCAGTCCAAGGGACTCTCAAGAGTCTTCTCCAACACCACAGTTCAAAAGCATCAATTCTTCGGCACTGAGCCTTCTTCACAGTCCAGCTCTCACATCCATACAGGACCACAGGAAAAACCATAGCCTTGACTAGATGAACTTTTGTTGGCAAAGTAATGTCTCTGCTTTTCAATATGCTATCTAGGTTGGTCATAACTTTCCTTCCAAGGAGTAAGCGTCTTTTAATTTCATGGCTACAGTCACCATCTGCAGTGATTTTTGGAGCCCAGAAAAATAAAGTCTGACACTGTTTCCACTGTTTCCCCATCTATTTCCCATGAAGTGATGGGAGCGGATGCCATAATCTTCGTTTTCTGAATGTTGAGCTTTAAGCCAACTTTTTCACTCTCCACTTTCACTTTCATCAAGAGGCTTTTGAGTTCCTCTTCACTTTCTGCCATAAGGGTGGTGTCATCTGCATATCTGAGGTTATTGATATTTCTCCTGGCAATCTTGATTCCAGCTTGTGTTTCTTCCAGTCCAGCGTTTCTCATGATGTACTCTGCATGTAAGTTAAATAAACAGGGTGACAACATACATCCTTGATGTACTCCTTTTCCTATTTGGAACCAGTCTGTTGTTCCATGTCCAGTTCTAACTGTTGCTTCCTGACCTCCATACAGATTTCTCAAGAGGCAGGTCAGGTGGTCTGGTATTCCCATCTCTTTCAGAATTTTCCACAGTTTATTGTGATCCACACAGTCAAGGGCTTTGGCATAGTCAATAAAGCAGAAGTAGATGTTTTTCTGGAACTCTTGCTTTTTCCATGATCCAGCAGATGTTGGCAATTTGATCTCTGGTTCCTCTGCCTTTTCTAAATCCAGCTTGAACGTCAGGAAGTTCATGGTTCACATATTGCTGAAGCCTGGCTTGGAGAATTTTGAGCATTACTTTCCTAGCGTGTGAGATGAGTGCAATTGTGCGGTAGTTTGAGCATTGTTTGGCATTGCCTTTCTTTGGGATTGGAATGAAAACTGACCTTTTCCAGATTTTTTTTACAATATTTACCATACTTGTATGTAAATCTGTGATACTTTTCATTCAGCCTAAAGTAAAAATCTATCTTGGTTCTGTTTTTCTCAAGCTATGTGCCTTGCAGGGCTGTTTTGGTTTTTGTTTTTAATCAGTTCCTTCCATTGGAACTCTCAGGACTCCTATTTCATGCTGAGGTATTTGTTCGGGGTTCCCCCCACTTTCCCAAACAGAAGCAAGGAAATCAAGCTAGTGAGTTCTGTTCTTATCAGCAGTGACTCATCTGTTTTGGCCCAGTTCAAAAAGAAATTCTGGTTCTTTATTTAGGGTTCATTTTTCTGGCTTAAACTCTGCATGAGCCGAGGAATTCAGCAGGAAGCTAGTGCAGGCCTGTCTTATTACCACCTAAAAGCTGTGTTTTGACCCATGCCTGTGACCACTGCCACTCAGGGCACAGAGACCTTGAGACAGATGAGCTGTGTGGAGCCCCCCGATTCAAAAGGCATTACACCGAGAGTTTCCTGTCACTCAGGAAAGCTGGGTGTATCTTGCTTTTCCCTATGACCACAGAACCTTAGGAGAAATTTTGACCCCCTGAGGTTGCCAGTCTGAATTAGGATCAACTTGTCCATTTCGCTTCGTAGCACAGGAGCTTGGTACCAGCCCTGAAGGAGGGCACTTGTTTCAGATGCTGCAGGGCAGGAGTCTTCGCTCACCCTCTGGGAATCACGTTGGTACTGAGCAAGTGTTTGTGTTCACCTTGGAATCTTTTCTTACGTGTGTTGCGTCGGTCTGTGACCCTCATTCTTCACAGTGGCACCTATCACTCTCGCGATGAGAGCACAGACAGCGGACTCAGCATGAGCAGCTACAGCGTCCCTCGGACCCCTGACGACTTCCTGAACAGTGTTGATGAGATGGATACAGGTTGGTACTTTTTGTTCCTCTCGGTCATCTAGCTTTCAGTCAGATACAGTCATTTTATTGCTGGGTCTGATAAACTATAGTGAGCCAAGAGTATTCAGAAGAAAACCAGGTAAGATCCTATAAACTTAATTGAGCCCTGCTTTGTTGTTGGTTTTTTTTTTCTTTTTTTTAATAACGTCTTGTAATTGAAGTCTTTTCCGAGCTTTTAAATGTCATGGATGTCTTATCTCTATTTGACATGACTTAGCATTTAAAATATTGAGTTAATGGGCAGGGCAGTTGAGGACCATATTAGAAGTCTCTGTTATATGGATATTTATTCTTAACTTCAGAGCAAGAGCTCTGTATTTGATTTATATGTCTCTGTGTATGTGATTCTTTGTCTGCTTCCCTCTTTTTGTGAGGGTCTTTTGTCCAACTTAGGTGATGCGCGCCTCAGGTTGGCAGGTTGGAAAGGTTGGGCGATGGCCTTACCTCCTTTCTTAGAAGAGTTTCAGGAGCTTGAAACCTGCCCCACAGAAGTGGTGATAGAACCCTTGCTCCTGTGGCTTACCCTTTGACCTGGACTTGGCAGCTGTCAGAGGGCACGAGCTGACTGGGCAGTGAAACAGCTCTCCGGCTAGCTGGCCCCTCAGCTGGCCGCTTCTGGGAGCATTTGGCGGGGATGGTGTGCATCCAGCCCATGGCGTCCGTGTCCCTGGGAATCCACACCACCATCTCGTCATCTGGATCTGAAATCATCCGTACGAGTCCCCTCAAACCCATTTCACTCGTAACACTTTTCCTGTCTCCCCCGTTTCTCCCTTCTTTCTAAACTTTTATAACAATTAATGGTTTTTGTTAGTTTTTCTGAAAGCATATTCCATTGAAGTGTTCATGAATGTTAACATCATCATGAGCAAAAAAGGTTTCTTGGCCAGGTAAGTTTGGGAGACCTGTAAGCAAAGCTAGGAAGACTTACTCTTCTAAGGACTTCTGGGAGGCGTGGTTTTATGGGAGGCGTGGTTTTGCTGTTGTGAATGTGGACCTCCTGAGAGTGGGACAGAGTTTCATGCAGCCTTTTTCTTTTATTCTGTTCCCAGTGTGTACTTAGAGAAAGACGGATATACCCGTTCATCTTCATGTTTTACCTTACTGTGGTGGTGCACGCCCGGAGCAGTCAGGTGCTGACAGTGTTGGTCATACCTGCTCTCTCTCGCTATATATAATGTTTCAATGAAAAGTACTGACGCAGCTGTGTCATACCTGTCCTCTCTCTCTTGAGTATATAATGTTTCAGCGAATTTCTTTCCAGAACCCTCTTCAGTGCTGACCATGCAGTAGTCATCAGTCACACTTGTTCAGTATCTGAACACATGAAGCAGAAGGACACTTGGCGTTGTGACTTTGCTGTCTGTGGGTTGTTTGGCCTAAAGTAAACTGTGGGCATCAGTGGAGGAAGTCTGTCAGGAATGTGTTTCTCTCCCTGTGCGTGTCATGATGCCAGCTTTTCGAAAAGGACCTGTTTTCTTTCTCTGGTCCATCTAGGTGACACTATCAACCAAAGCACCCTGCCCTCCCAGCAGAACCGTTTCCCAGACTATCTTGAAGCCATTCCTGGGACAAACGTGGACCTCGGAACCCTGGAGGGAGATGGGATGAACATAGAAGGGGAGGAGCTGATGCCGAGCCTGCAAGAAGCCTTGAGCTCCGACATCCTCAACGACATGGAGTCTGTTTTGGCCGCCACCAAGCTAGATAAAGAAAGCTTTCTTACATGGTTATAGAGCCCTCAGGTAGACTGAATTCTAAATCTGTGAAGGATCTAAGGAGATAAGACCTATACCTGAAATTTCCAGTTAAGCCAGGGGCAGTCTTCTGGCTAATACAGAAAAAGATGAACAAACGTCCAGCAGGATTCTTTCATCCACTATTTTGCTCTTCCTTGTCCATTGCTGCTGTTAATATATTGCTGACCTCTTCCATAGTTGGCTCTAAGGAATCAAAAAAAAAAACTTTTTTGTTTCTTTTGCTATTATAACTACTGTTTGTTTTGGGGGCTGGGGGAAGTGAGCCTGTTTGGATGATGGATGCCATTCCTTTTGCCCAGTTAGATGTTCACCAATCATTTTAACTAAATACTCAGACTTGGAAGTCAAATGCTTCATGTCACGGCATTTAGTTTGTTCAAGCAATTGTTCTTCAGCTGCCTTTGGCCAGTGGAAAAACATGACTTACTGGTCTAACAAGCCAAAAATGTTGTATCTGATGTTTAGTACTTAGACTGATTTGAAGAGCTAGCTGAAACCAAGGCTGAAGACTGTTTTACTTTCAGTGGGTTTTTTTCCTCCTAGTGCTATCATTAGTCACATAGTGACCTTGATTTTATTTTAGGAGCTTATAAGGCTTGAGATAATTTCCATAGAAATATATTAATTATTGCCACATACTCTAGTATAGATTTTGGTGGGTTTTATTGTGGGTTTTTTTTTGTTTGTTTGTTTTCTTTTTTTTTTT
>NW_011489308.1:56372-64934 GCF_000754665.1 Bison bison bison | reverse complement strand
TTTTGGTCTTCATTGGGATTTTTATTGTCTTAGGGGTTTTTCTTTTTTTTTCTTTTTTCCTCAGAATCTAAGGCAAATTACCATTGTAGTGCATCTGTTTATACTTGTAGCTTGGGACAGTTATTGTAGTTCCTTTGGTAAATCTACATGTCCTGGTTTTTTTTACCATCTTATTTAAATCTTGGTAATCAGCTCTCTTTATATATACCCACACACACACTTATAATGTTTATAATAGTGTGATAGCAGAATGTATCTTTTTTTTTTTGAGTTTTCCCTACTTTCCAATTTATTTTAAAATGGTAGCTATGAATGTATGCATTTAGAATACAAGACTAGTAGTTTATATTTCACAAGTAGTCTAAATCCGGTTGGGGTAGTGTGCAGGTGGTGGTGGTTTAGTGTTCTAGAAAGGGCTGTTCTTATGGATAGTGCCTCGAGGAGTCTTGTATGACCTCTGGGCACACAGTGGATATTATCTGCTGAAATTTGAAAGAAGTAAACAAGAAATGGCTTTATTATCCCCTTTAGCTTTGGAAGATTACCTTCGCCTTAGTTTTGGAAGTAAAATCTAGTAGTTTAGTTCTCTTTTATAATGAACACATTAAAGACTACATTGAAATATTGCCTACAAAATTGTTTTTACTTATAAGACTTGCTCCTACTTTTATATGCTGAGAATTTACCCTGGATAGTATATGGGATACTGTAAGGTCATAAGTTAGCTGGTAAAGTGATCAGATTAATGTATATTACTAGTTGATTTTAGCAAAGAAATAGAGGTAATCATGATTATACTTTTATTTTTACTGGAAGAGATATAACTAGAGTATGTGTCTACAGGAATAATAATGTTTTCCAAAGAGTATTTTTAAAGGAACAAAATGAGCATGAATCAACCCTTCAGTATAAGCTATGAAGTAATACTTGCTTGTGAATTATAGTGGCATCAGCTAGCAGCACCTCTACGATTAAGGGTCTTTCAGTGTTTATAGAGTAAGCCCTTATTTTCAAGGGTTTATAAGACATGAAATCTCTCCTTTTCCTGGCTAAAACTGCTATGAAAAGCCTCAACTTCGGAAAATAGGTGGGGGTTTTTTTCTGATTACAAAATATAAGTATTTTGACCCTTCAGTTTAGAGGATTGCAAAAGTTGGAAGTAAAGTTTTATATTAGGTAATTTCAGTGCTCAAAATGCAGTCGTTGTGTTATATATATTGATTCATAGGTCGATCATTCGTAATAATTGACTCTAAGGCTATTATTAAAACAGCAGAAAGATTAAATCTTGAATCACGTCTGGGGGGAAATGGCCACTGTGCAGATAGATGTATTGATTTTTTTTTTTTTTTTAGAGGAATAATGAAATTCTGCCTAGAATGCATAATTGAGTTTATGGATGGATGATACAGCATGTTGGCTTCTTTATATGCAGAAGATCAAAGCTACTTAGAAGGAGTGCCTACAATTTGCCATTAGCCACAAATTAAGATCTCATCTTATATATCAGCAGAGTAGCTTTAGATTAGGGAAGAGGGTGGGAAAATGGGAGGGGGGCTGTGAAGATTTAGTGGGACCTTGATAGAGAACTTTATAAGCTTCTTTTTCTTCAATAAAAACTTGTCTTGCATATTGCTGTCATTAAAGGCAGTTGTTCCTAAAATTTCAATCACTTAAGTACACCCACAAAACAAAAATATGGAGTTCTTCATTCCCCGACAACTTGGATTTACCCAGTTATACCTCAGTGTTGTGGCAGCACCATGGTGTCTGAAGGACACGGTGCTTTGACCTAATCTTACCCGTTGTACTGACCTGAAGGAGACCTAATCCTTTCTCTTTATGAATTTGAATCACAGACTTGATGTGGTCTTTCTTGTTTTTTGTCCTTGTTCCTAATGTAAAAGTGTTTAACTGCTTCCTGGTTGTATTGGGTGGCATTGGAATAAGATTTTAACTGGGTATTCTTGAATTGCTTTTACAATAAACCAATTTTATAATCTTTAAATTTATCAGCTTTTTACATTTGTGTTCTTTTTAGTTAGGTCTTATTAGATCTACTTATGGTTGATGGAGCATATTGATTTGTAGTTTCAGATTTTCCAGAGCACTATTTGTTATAATAACTATTTTCTAAACAACAGTGCTTTAAAAAAAATTAGAAAGTAACTTTTATACAAATGATGTTGCTGTTTTAAGTATTCATACTAAATAGATGCATTTTATATGGAACCTTGGCAGAAACACTAAAATTTTAAAAATAAAACTAATTGTGTAATTCATAATTTATACTAATCAGTGTTGAAACTCAAACAGTGCGAAAGTGGGAGGCAATATCCAGTGATTTACAGTTTCAGAACTTCTTCACACCTGAGAAGTGAATGCTCGGATCAGTTTTATCTTCCACAAGCACGTTTTTATAAGAATTGTGGGTGTGCCTATCTTAACAGTTGTTTTCTGTGTCTTGGCAAAATATTCTCCACATTTTAAATGTTTTATATTAGAGAATTCTTTAATGCACACTTGTCAAATATATATATATAGTACCAATGTTACTGTTTTATTTTTTGTTTTAGATGTAAGAGCATGCTCATATGTTAGGTACTTACATAAATTGTTACATTATTTTTCTTATGTAATACCTTTTTGTTTGTTTATATGGTTCAAATATATTCTTTCTTTAAACGCTTCTTTGTTGTTTTTAACAGTTAATATATTTAAAACTTTTTTGGCTTCTTAATGGGTCTTCCAGTAGAACAAGTGCAAGTAATAAAAGGTGATTATAGTGGTAACTGGCAGACAGGTTAAACTTAGGGTCGGTTTGGCACTGGGAACTTTTGTAGTGTGGATATAATTCCTTGAACTTTATGTTCTGTACTCTTCCTGTAAACCATCCTCATTGATAAAAGTGTATAAGCAGAACTGTATCCCCTTCAGTCTTAAAAGATTTTACTACATGTGTTAATAGCAGCACAGAAGAAAATAGTGTTTCTTTCAAAATAGCCTTTGGTTTTATATCTACAAAATAGAATACTTAATGTGCTATGCTAAGTCACTTCAGTCTTATTGAACTCTTTGCAACCCTGTGGACCATAGCCCACCAGGCTCCTCTGTCTGTGGGAATCTCCAGGCAAGAATACTAGAGTGGATTGCTGTGCCCTCCTTCAGGGGATCTTTGCAACCCAGGGATCAAACCCACAATTCTTGTTTCCTGAATTGGTAGGTGGATTCTTCATCACTAGCACTACCTGGGAAGCCCTATAATACTTAGGAAAATTATTAGATATTATTTTATAAATTAAAACACTCACAGATTTAAGTGGTAGGCTCTGAACTTTGAAGAAGTAGATTTGATTGTCTTTGAAAATCGTTTATTTCTGTGTGTATATAATATCTTTAATTATTTAAATGTTTTTGGTGAGGCAAGTCTGAAAACAGTGTTTTATTATGTATAATTTCTTTATGATAGTAAAACATTTTGTGGAACTTGAAATTGATTGTTCCCCTTCCGTAAAATGCACAACCACTACTGGTTGTGCATTTTAACACAAATGTTAAATGTGCAAATGTGTGTCTATAGACATTGCCTCTCTTACTAGGGAGCTGCTCTTAGAGACGGTACGCTTTACACTGGATGGCTTGCAGTCCTTCTGGAGTCTGTGAACCAGAATTGTAAAGGACTAGTAATGGGAAGTGGTGAGCAGCCCAGCGAGTTAGCCCTTGATTTCCATCCTGTTGGCAGAGGTTGTAAAGGAAGAGCAGCGTCAAGGACCCCATCACGTTCTTTCCTTCTGTAATGACAGCTCGACCGTCCGTAGTCCTGGTGGCCATCACTTAGACTGAAAATCTGGCTTTACTTGGTATTCAGTGTAAATCCATGTACTGCTCTCTTGGGCTCCAGGGTTGCACGCACACTGCTGCTTCTGGAATCAGCCTTATCTCTGGCAGGGCGACTTGTCCCTGTCCTGCTTTAAACTGTTGCCATTTAATTTCTTTATTTAAATAGTCCTGAAAACTTTCATAAACAATCCTCTCCAATTAAAAATTTGCTGAGTTAATACCAGATGAGAATTCTGTGACATATAGTGCTGCAATTTTTCTAAATCAAACATGGAATGTTTTTTGCCATATCATCTGGATACAAAAAGCTCTGATACAAGTGAAATTAATAATTTTCGAACCATAAACGTAGCTTTAAACTGGCAAACGTAATAGTACCACAAATGAAAACAGTTGTAGAATCAAGTCACTAGCAAAATAAGATAATGTTTAAAAGATACTCTGAATTTTTTAATCTGTCATATTTTAACCACAAACAAAACTCCTGAATCAGGTGACTTGACATCTAAACTAAGAGGACTCTGTTAGCAGTTGAAAACTAAATGAGACAAAACTGGGTCTGTGTGTTGCTAATTGGAGATATCTGAGTAAAGAGCCTATTTCTGTAAAATTCCTAAACAGCTAATCTGGCACTTGGATTTCTTTTTTTTTTTAAGTGAAAATATTAAATACTAGAATTACTATAACTTTTTGAAGTTGATACTGGTTTGTATTGCAAAGTCAGTGAATGGAGAATTTCTTGTTCAGTCACTCAGTCGTGTCCGACTCTTTGCCACCCCACGGACTACAGCATGCAGGACAGTGCTTGATTCTTACTAAAAGAAACTTCTCCAAAAAACAAACAAAAAAAAAAGCATCTAAATCAGGAGGGTATCCTATTAGCATGACTTAAATTATTTCTTAGGCTTAGGACACAATTTTACCCATGTTGCCTTATGTCTCAAGTCTCTTCTGAGACTATAGTCCCTATGACCTTCACATAGGACTTCACATGTGGACGTCACAGAGTCCATACAAAGTAGTCTATGAGTTAAACATCACCTTTTGGGTATAATTTTCATTGTAACATTCTAGAAGTCACATCTCAGTTCCATTTAAGGATATATTTGTGAGTTACCAATCAAGTTCTTATGTATAGTGGATTTATCCAGTGTTAAAATGATGGTATATTAGAAATGATGGCCAATTAGAAGAGAAATTCATTTTCTTTAAGTTGTAGATTAAGTGGCAGAACTTGAGGCAAAAGCACTGTTGAATGAGTGCTGTCTCCCTGAACTACTGAAGCCAACAGTGATAAATGGACTAGGAAATTGAAGATCATTTCTCCTTAATTGAGCTTTATAGCAACTTGTATTTATCTACAGCTGCGGTTCAACAGAGGCATCTCATTGGCTCAGTGATGAGGATCTGAATAATGGTCAGAATATCACAGCTGTATGAGATTCCAATCACTGGGGTGACCATGAATTAGGACTTAGATTTTATGAAAGATACGAAGAGTCTCATTCATGAAGCATCAGGCTGCTGAGTAACTTGAAGTCACACTGCAAAGCTAGTTGTGCAGTACCTACTGAAGAAGGCCATTTGCTGAAGTATTTTCTCCAGACATTAAGAAGTCTCTTGAGCCCTATAAAATAACCTCAGTAAGACTGGCCAGAGTAGAATGTGGGCTTGAGATTTAGTTGTCTCTTACAATCTAAATCTTAAATAGCATATGCCCATGTATTTTCCAGTCAAAAAATGGCTGATGCCTTACAGGAAATAACGTTATTTTCTAAACACCTCAGAACTACACACATCCCCCCTGTATTTTTTTAGCCGCACCACAGGACACCTGGGATTTTAGTTCCCTGGCCAGGGATTGCACCCATGCCCCCAGCATTGGAAGCACAGTCTTAACCACTGGACTGCCAGAGAAGTCCCAAGACTCCCTCTGAGGGTGCATCATTGATCTAAAATGGAGCAGGAAGCCCTGGCTGAATTTGGAATGTTGTTCAGGGAATTTAACATTGATTAACTAACTATTGACCAAATCCCAATCAGTTTTCTAAAATCATTAAAGCAAATTTTTCAAGGCCTGAACATTTCCAACAGTTTTCAGTGTTGTACCGTGCTAAATACTGCAAAGTTCAAAAGCACATTCTTCCCCATCAAGATTACATCCCACTGCCATCACTATGGGAGTGGAAGACTGGAACTTCTATCAAGGGTCAAGTGAAAATATTATAATTTATCCAATCTCTGACACTGGTTATAAGGACCAAAATGAAATATAGGAATAACTGGGTAAGTTACTGACATTCTTTAAAAGCAATGTTTTTCAACATGAATATGATCTTTCTCATCTTTACATTGTTATTGAATAGTTCAGAATGATCCTTCAAACTTGAGTTGGTCTACTCAAGATACTTGCATAGTTACATGAGTCGGCTTGCTCTAATTAGTATGCACTCCAAGTGACCTACCCCTCCCATTTTTATCTAAATATGCTTTGAAACTTTTTTCCAACAGCAATGAGTAATATTCTATAATAATTATCAAAATGTTTATACACGTTACCTTATTTGGAAAACTCAGCAGTGGCCACAGGACTGGAAGTCAGTTTTCATACCAGTCCCAAAGAAGGGCAGTGTCAAAGAATGTTCCAACTACCAGACAATTGTGCTCATTTAACATGCAAATAAGATTATGCTCAAAATCCTTCCCAGTTAGGCTTCAGCAGTATGTAAACCAAGAACTTCCAGATATACATGCTGGATTTAGAAAAAGCAGAGGAACTAGGGATCCAAGTTGCCAACATTCATTGGATCATAGAGAAAGCAAGGGAATTCCAGAAAAACATCTACATCTGCTTCATTGATTATGCTAAAGCCTTTGACTATGTGGATCACAGCAAATTGGAAAATTCTTCAAGAGGTGGGAATACCAGACTACCTCACCTGCCTCCTGAGAAACATGATGCAAGTCAAGAAGGAACAATTAGAACCAAGCAACATGGAACAACTGACTGGTTCCAAATGGGGAAAGGAGTATGACAAGGCTGTATACTGTCACCCTGTTATTCAACTTACATGCACAGAGTACATCACTTGAAATGACAGGCTGGATGAAGGACAAGCTGGAATCAAGATTGCCAGAAGTATCAAAAACCTCAGATATGCAGATGATACCACTCGAATGGCAGAAAGTGAAGAACTAAAGAACCTGTTGATGAGGGTGAAAGAGGAGAGTGAAAAGCTGGCTTAAAACTCAGCATTCAAAACACTAAGATTATGGCATCCAGTCCCATCACTTCATGGCAAACAGAAGGGAAAAAGTAGAAGCAGTGACAGACTTGATTTCTTGGGCTCCAAAATCACTGTGGACAGTAACCGTAGGCATGAAATTCAAAGACGCTTGCTCTTTGGAAGGAAAGCTATGACAAACCTAGACAGCACATTAAAAAGCAAAGACATCACTTTGCTAACAAAAGTGTGTATAGTCACAGCTATGATTTTTCCAGTAGGCTTGTAGAGATGTGAGATAAAGAATGCTGAGTGCGAAAGAATTGATGCTTTTGATTTGTAGCGCTGGAAGAGACTCAGGAGAGTCCCTTGGACTGCAGGGAGATCAAACCAGTCAGTCCTATGGGAAATCAACCCTGAATATGCATTGGAAGGACTGATGATGAAGCTGAAGTTCCAGTACTCTGGCCACCTGATGCAAAGAGCCAACTCATTGGAAAAGACCCTGATGCTGGGAAAGATTGAAGGCAAAAGGAGAAGAGGGCAGCAGAGGATAGATGGTTAGATAGCATGACCGACTTGATGAGCATGAATTTGATCTAACTCTGGGAGATAGTGAAGGACAGGGAAGCCTAGGGTGCTGCGGAACATGAGGTCACCAAGATTTGGACATGACTTAGCAACTGAAAAACAACAGCAGAACCTTACTTGATCAAGTAAGGCCGAGTCCTTTAAGGTATTATTACTGCTTCTCCTAAGTGCCTTAAACCGAGGTCCAAATCCCACCCTATGTGACGTGACTGGTAAAAGTTGAGGGCATGGCCCGTAACTGGGGGAACTTGTGCACACAGGCAAACTCTACTCACAGGGCCTCTTCCATGTCTATCCCTGGCCCCACTGCAGGTGGGACTGTGCCTTCATACAGAGCTAATCCTAGCAAAGACTGCCACAGCATTGCAGTGCTTTTGGTTATCAAGGCTAACATTCCGTTTTTGAGAATCATGTATACATAGATTCAAGAAACAATGCTGTCAGGTAATAGTCTAGTCTTGAGTAGTGAGTGGTATGGTAACTTCCTCAAGTTGTTCACAAAATAGAAGAGAGAAAACTGATAAGTGCTAAAGAGTTGTTCACACAGTGTACCATGAGAGTAGTCTAGGGAAAGACTTCCTCCTGGGATGATTAAGAATGGCCTCATACTGGTGGTATTTAAATTGAGCATTGAGGGGTTATGATTTAACCAGCAGAAATGGTATTATAAGCAGAGGAGAGAGCACAAAGCAGGAGGACTGTGGGAATGGGAGTATTTCCTTTGGTCTGTAAACTGTAGTATGATGGATTGACTCAGTACATTTGGTATGTGCCAGGCCTTATTCCTGACTCTGCTGCTAAGTCGCTTCAGTCGTGTCCGACTCCTAGCAACCCCATGGACTGCAGCCTACAAGGCTCCTCCGTCCATGGGATTCTCCAGGCAAGAGTACTGGAGTGGGTTGCCATT
>NW_011489308.1:54866-56272 GCF_000754665.1 Bison bison bison | reverse complement strand
TATAAGCAGAGGAGAGAGCACAAAGCAGGAGGACTGTGGGAATGGGAGTATTTCCTTTGGTCTGTAAACTGTAGTATGATGGATTGACTCAGTACATTTGGTATGTGCCAGGCCTTATTCCTGACTCTGCTGCTAAGTCGCTTCAGTCGTGTCCGACTCTGTGCAACCCCCTAGACAGCAGCCCACCAGGCTCCCCCATCCCTGGGATTCTCCAGGCAAGAACACTGGAGTGGGTTGCCATTTCCTTCTCCAGTGCAGAAAAGTGAAAGTGAAGTCACTCAGTCGTGTCCGACTCCTAGCAACCCCATGGACTGCAGCCTACAAGGCTCCTCCGTCCATGGGATTCTCCAGGCAAGAGTACTGGAGTGGGTTGCCATTGCCTTCTCCGACTCTGGAATACAGCAAACATCAAAGCAAATACAAATCTCTGCCCTCACAGAGGTTACTACACTCCACGGCCAGGACCAGATAATAGTATGTATTGAGTGTGCACTGTAGGCCAAGCACTTTTCATGTATTAATTCATTCAATCCTGTCAACAGCCCACTGAGGTATGTCCTATCCTAGTTTTGCAGGTAAGAAAACTAGCAGAGTTCACACAACATTTGTATTTCAAGTACAGGCTCGCCGTTCATTTTAAGGAAATGATGATTGAACTTGCACAAAGGTTAACAAAATCGGCTGGATACACAGGGAAAAAAATGTAGATAGCTGCATACACATCCCCAGATACTACTGGTGAACTCAGGTACTTTTTCTACATAGCAAATGGAAGACGAGGGAACATCGTTTCAAAGGCAACTGATGTTTCCCCAATGGTATAATCAGATTTGTCTGCTCAGACAATGAAGACAATAGATTGTATTTCTCACACAGAGATCGAAATTAGGGAAAACTGGTGTCCGAGCAGATTCCTAACTTGTGAAACTTACCTCAAGCAAAGAAAAACTGGAAAATCTAATCTTGTGAGTCCACGAAGAGCAGTTACAGGCTAAAAGGCCATGAACCACTGGAGTAGGGGAGGGGAGTGTCATCGAACAGAAATGGGCCGAGTAAACCACCAGCAGAAAACTGAAGTCACAGACTTAGCATCAGCAAGAGGCAGCAGTACTTCATATGTGCTAAACCACACATCCAGTCTGAACCCTTTGGACTGGACTACCATGAGCTGAGACGTGATGCTGGGAATGCATGCTGACAGCGCCCGCATTCCAGCTGAGGGGCAGTAATCACAAGCTGGTTTGAGCAGAGGGGGCACTCGAAAAGGATCTCAGTTTAACCTGGCTTCTTTGTGGTTCCTTGGAGACCAGAGGCAACAGACCCGTGCAGCTGTGCCCCCAGAGATGGGTATGTGGAAGTAAGACAAATAGCTCCAGAAGCTCTTGAAGGTGGCTAGAAGGGCCGGG
>NW_011489308.1:37712-54766 GCF_000754665.1 Bison bison bison | reverse complement strand
GCGTCACAAGACCTCAGTGACTCAGATGAGTTCTTAGTACCCCTCACAGTTCACTCTTCTAGAGAGGAGTGAGTTCTGGGGGAATTGTCTCTGGCCTCTCCATTCAAGAGGAGACTGAACCATGTCCAGGAAAAAGATTAATGAATTTGTAGAGTGAAACAAGTGCCAAAGAGGAAACCACCCACACAGGAGAAACTACTTATTCTGTCAATATCAGAGAGCACCTCCTGGGTGGAAGGTATTCTGCTGGGTGGGTGTAGAGTCACCGTGATGAACAGGACAGCATCCCTGCCCACGTGGAGCTGGCAATCTCAAGGGGGAGGCCGACCTGAAATACTTCACAGCCATCTATGATTGTGATCACTGTTAACCATAAGGAGTCTGGGAGCCAAGAGAGATGTGTTGGCAAGTGGATAAAAAATAGAGGTTGCTAACTCTGTTAATCCTGTTTTGTCATGAAGAACAAATGTATTTAGATGATGAATTTAATGGGCAACTCTAGAATGTATTTGATCTCATTAAACCAACTTGACACTCAGGAAACCATAAAAACAAGATCAGTCCACAACCCCTTTAAAATCAAGAGCAAAACCAAAAGAAACCCAAACTAACATACGGCAGTTCCAAACGTACAACATGGATTTAAAAGCTTTGTCACTTCCCAATTTTTAAATGCAGGTCAAATTTCATTAGAACATGCCTGTTTATGGTTAAAGCAAGAATTCCATGGTCCTACCCAAAGAGTCTCACTTAATACAAGAGAATGTTGGCAATTCTGTTATTTTATCCCTAACTAGAATTGACCTTATTTCTCCAATTGATTTTGTGAATTTTAAAATTGACCAGAATGGGTGGGTTGGGGGGCTGTTTTTGGCATCTATCCAGCTGTTCTGAAGCGCACCAGGCTGAGAAACCTCCCTTGATTAGGACAAGCAGGGCAAAGGCCAAGCTGGCTGAAACATCAGATGGTCCTGTTTTTGTTTTGTTTTTGTAAAGAAATGCCCCAAAGCCTGAGCTGGATCCTAGAGTTCTCTTTATTCCCCAGAACCAGCGTCTAGCAAAGAAGAGATTTATTTGTTTATGGCACTACCCTTTCCCCTTGGCCACAGCAGAGTATTTTTCCTTTGGGCTAAACGTGTAAGTGGCAACTGGTTTCCAAGACTATTCAACACACATGGCTGTTGAACAATTTCGGACTGATACTAACAGCCTCCCTTGACAACCCCAGGCGTGTGGAGGCCTCCTGGGGCGTTGGTGGGGAGAGAGCCTCGCTGAGCAGGTGGGCCGGGTGGCCAGGAATGAGGTCAGCACAGTCATGACTGCAAGCCTGATCCATCAGACTCACAGGAGCAGACAAGATGGTGCAGGACAGGGTTCACCCAGGTTTCCAAATCAGAGAAGAGAGGGATTCAAAGATGAACGTGGCCCTGAAGGCTGGAGGAAACTGCTCAAAGCCATCCAGCTAGTAAGAGACAGAGCCAGGGATAGAACCTTAGACTTCAGACTTGCAGTGAATTTATCCTGTTAACTAAATTGGTAAAAATCGCATAGACTCAAAAACTTCAAATTGTCTGTATACAGGACAGCAAGATGCTCACACTGTGAAAAGCAGGCCCGTAGGACTAAGGCTTACAGAAGGAAAGGCAGATCCAGGTTGCCAGTTGCAAGACTTCTCTGGTACCTAGGCTTATAGAGTGGAGGGTTCCATGTAATCACCTTCTAAAGGGTTACTTTTCTTGTGCTCTCTTTTCTGTGTCTTCAGAATATATAGTTTTATGTGAGTTCAGTTGGTGGGAAGGTGGCTACTGCATGTCAGAAACCCTGCTTGGCCAGTGGGGAGTTCCTACTACTGCTGCTACTACACTACGACTGACCACCCAGCTGTCCAGAGCTGAGTGTAGGCCAGCACTCTTCTAAGAGATTTATTAGCTCATCTAACACAAACAATGAACCAGCGTGTGCCTGCTTTCAAAGAACTCCTTTAGGGAAGTGGCTCTGAATCCTGGTTGAATATTAGAATCCCTTGGGGAGATTGGAGAACACCTGATGTGTGGGCTCCCCCTTCAGAGGTGGTGCTTTCATTGGATGGGGTGGAGCCTGGGTACCAAGAGTGTTTGAGGCTCTCTGGATGATTGGAAAGTGCAGCCGGGATTGGGCCCCACTGAACCGAAGTGAAGCACACAGATGTGTAAACGGCAGTGACAGGTGAGTGCACCATGGTCTGCGTCATCCTATGTGCTCGGGGAGCCCACAGATAGCAAGAGTCAGGAGGAGGCTCGCAGAGAAAGTGAAATGTGAGAGAGCGTCACTTCAGGCCTGTCTCACCAAGTGTGTCCAAGGGGAGTCTGTTCCCATCACGCTGTTTTGACTCACAGCTACCCAGGTGGTCCTGTCCCAGATGGAAACTTTGGAAAAGCCTGAGCCAGTTAAGGTCCAACCAGCACTTGTGAAGGTAAGAGTTTCCCTTACCTTCACGAAGTCACACCCAACACGAGGTGCCTATTTTCTGCCTGGATCTGCAGTTCAGCAGCAGAGCGTCTGTCCCCAGAAGGGACTGCATGGGACTGGGCATCAGGGAGCAGGGGCCTGGCTTGCTTGAGGAACTTCCCTTCTTGGCATGTGGTGGTTTAGTTGCTAAGTCGTGTCCGACTCTTGCAACCCCATGGACTGTAGCCCACCACGCTCCTCTGTCCATGGGATTCTCCAGGCAAGAATACTGGAGTGGGTTGCCATTTCCTTCCCCAAGGGATCTTCCTGACCCAGGGATGAACCCAGGTCTCCTGCATTGCAGGAAGATTCTTTACCCAGTGTGCTGTGAGGGAAGCCTTCTTGGCATAACTCTCCATAATCCAGCATAATCTTTAGGGTAGGAGTTGTAGCTTGACCACGGAACTCCTGATTAATTTTGCAGCTACACTAGAAGTCAGATGGATTTTATGTGAGAATTGAGGTATTGACAACTAATTCATAACATCGCTTTCAATAGGTAAATTCATTCTAGTTCTAAGCAGCTGGTAAAGAATTCTTGGAATATGTTCCCACTATGAAAATTGAGTCTGTATGGTATACATTACAATCTGAGACATTAATCAGATATTAATTAAAATGTAAAATAGTATATTTTAAGATCAATATTTGGCCTAACTGCATCAATGTCTGTCAGTTTAGTTGCTCAAATGTGCCATACATTAAATTGTTTAACATATGGAACAAAATGGGAGCAGGATGCTGGTTAAAATTTTACATGAAAACATTTTTCAAATTAAAACTTGACAATTTTCAGGCTTTCTTTTTGTCGGTACATTTTGAATATTTTGAAAGCAAACTATCCACGATGACAATGGATGAAACACCCCAGCCTTACTGTAAGTGACCTTCAGTCCTGCCTGGAGGTGAGTCGTGGGCCGTGCAGACCTTCTTCTTCTCCGAGGCAGTGGTCAGAATGAACTGGCCCTTGATCTGCATCACCGCAGGGAATTCAGTAGCCCAGGGGCCCAACAAGCAAAGATGGGAGATCTGATTTGAAGTTGTCTGACAAGACTGCCCTGTAGTTACCACTTCTAGGACCTTATCCCAAGAAAAGAATTGAGGATGTATACAAGAATTTAGCAAACTAAGAGCAAAAAGTCTGGGAATAACTTAGTTTTCCAAAACAGAGTTTTGTTACATGAATTGTTATATCCATAAAATAAAATACTATGCAACCAACTATCAGGAATGATGCTAAAGAATTATATTGATTGATATGAAAAAATGTTGACAATATTGATTACTCTGATAAAAAGACAGGTAATAAAATTATATTCTTAGGACCAACCTCATGACTAACATAAAACAGTATTGAGAAGCAAAACAATAATGTTAAACATTTATCTCTATTTTTGTTGAAAAACTAGATAAATGCATTTTTTAAAAACAATTGTAGACATTAAAGTGATTACAGAGATTATCTCTGAGTGGCAGGATGATACTTGATTTTTATTCCTTTTTGTTTATCTCTGGTCATTTTACTTTTTAAAAAAATTTTTACCTATTTTGGGGGGCTGCACCACATAGCAGGTTGCATCTAAGTTCCCTGACTAGAGATCAAACTCATGCCTCCTGCAGTGATCATTTTTCTACAATGAGTGTGTATTTCTTTTGTTGAGTTAAAAAATAAAAAACCTATAGATTTGTGACTTATCTCTATATCTGTCTTTGAGTAGATAATATTCCTTCAGGGGATTTATATTTCTGAAGGCCCTGTAAAGTGATGCATCTCCAATCTGAAACTGCTCATCACTTGCTTTAAGTAAGTACAGTTACTACATGTAAGGTTTATATCTCATAAAACTGTTTTTTAAAATGTTCAGATTTTTTAAGGTATGAATTCTTTATGATACTGAAATGGTGCGTACATGACACTGTGTTAGTCAAAACCCTTATAACTTTACAAGACAAAGAGTTACCCTTAATGTATGCAAGTATTTACAAGATCATTTAGGAGGTAAGGGTATCCCAGGATGGAATACAGAAAATGACAAAAGAATCTAAATGTGTTACAAGTCTATGAAACAGCCTCACCAAAAGGAGTGGGGAAAAGTTGCTGACCTAAGTAACCTTGGAAATGAATGCAGTCTGTAAGACGAAAGGAAAACGGAACCTTGCTCATAAACCCTGTAGTCTGATTGATAAAGTTGTTTCCCACAGGAATATGTGTTAACAATTCTGATACCTCCATGAATGTCTGTTGAAACTGAATAGTTAACTAAATGCATGAGGGCCCCTGAGAGTTAGGTTTTTCATTGTTGGAGGAGGGGTTACTGAGAAGCAAGGGGAGGAGGTTAAAATGATCCATGTGGTAACGGATGAGAATTAGAGATCTTGGTATCAACTCATATTTAGTTTAATTTAGATACAATTGATTATGTATTAAAATATTTATAGGTATGTGTAAATATGTAGATACAGATATACTCTCACTCTGTCAGGTAAGAGGGCTTATAAGCAACAGCAACAAATACTCTTACTCCCCCTCACCAGCAGCAGCATATGATCCACACTGTTCTGTACCTTGCTTTTTACTTAATATATCCTACATATCTTCTATGTAAATGGATGAAGCTCACAATTTTTTCACAGTCACACAGAATTGGGTTGTGTGGATATAACGTAAAGTGATAGCTTTCTATTAGCAAAGAGTGAACATATATTATTTCCAATCTTTTCCATTTCAAAGAATGCTGCAATAAATCGCCTGGTACATGTATCATTTTGTATACACACATATATCTTTAGGCTAGAGGCCTAGAAATAAGAATGCTGAATTAAAGGGAACATGCATTTGTAATCAGATGAATGAATACAGACATTATTTTAGAGCGTAGAGGCCGTTCCATTTTTGTACTCCAGCCAGTAGTTTATGAGACTGCTAGTTTTCCCACAACCTTACCAATAGATTGGGATGTCCTGCTTTTGGCATTTTGCCAATTTAATTGGTAGGAAATGATTTCTCTCTAGTTTTAATTTACATGTCACTTATTGTAAGTCAAACTGAGCATCTTTTGTTCATAGTGATTCTTCCTAAGGCCCACTTGACTTCACAGTCCAGGATGTCTGGCTCTAGGCGAGTGATCACACCATTGTGATTATCTTGGTCATGGAGATCTTTTGTGTATAATTCTTCTGTGTATTCTTCCCACCTCTTCTTAATATCTTCTGCTTCTGTTAGGTCCATAGCATTTCTGTCCTTTTGTGTGCCCACCTTTGCATGAAATGTTGGCTTGTTATCTCTAATTTTCTTGAAGAGATCTCTAGTCATTCCCATTCTATTGTCTTCCTCTATTTCTTTGCATTGATCACTGAGGAAAGCTTTCTTATCTCTCTGTGCTATTCTTTGGAACTCTGCATTCAAGTGGGTATATCTTTCCTTTTCTCCTTTGCCTTTAGCTTCTTTTCTCAGCTATTTGTAAGGCCTCCTCAGACAACCATTTTGCCTTTTTGCAATTCTTTTTCTTGGGCATTGTCTTGATCACTGCCTCTTGTACAATGTCATGAACCTCCATCCATAGTTCTTCAGACACTCTATCAGATCTAATCCCTTAACTCTATTTGTCTCTTCCACTGTATAATCATACAGGATTTGATTCAGGTCATATCTGAATGGCCTAATGGTTTTTCCCTACTTTCTTCAATTTAAGTCTGAATTTGGCAATAAGGAGTTCATGATCTGAGCCACAGTCAGCTCCGGTCTTGTTTTTGCTGACTGTAGACAGTTTCTTCATCTTCAGCTACAAAGAATATAATCAATCTGATTTCGGTATTGACAATCTGGTGATGTCCATGTGTAGAATCATGTCTTGTGTTGTTGGAAGAGAGTTCAGTGTATTGGAAGAGACCAGTGTGTTCTCTTGGCAAAACTCTGTTAGCCTTTGCCCTGCTTCGTTTTGTGCTCCAAGGCCAAACTTGCCTGTTACTCCAGTTATCGCTTGACTTCCTACTTTTGCATTCCAGTCCCCTATAATGAAAAGGACATCTTTTTTGGATGTTAGTTCTAGAAGGTCTTGTAGGTCATCAGAGAACTGTTTAACTTCAGCTTCTTCAGTATTAGTGGTTGGGGCATAGACTTAGATTAATGTAACTTTGAATGGTTTGCCTTGAAAACGAACGGAGATCATTCTGTCATTTTTGAGATTGCACTCAAGTACTGCATTTCAGACTCTTTTGTTAACTTATGATGGCTACTCCATTTCTTCTAAGGGATTCTTGCCCACAGTAGTAGATACAATGGCCATATGAATTAAATTAAATTAAGCCCAATACAGTCCATTTTAGTTCACTGATTCCTCAAATGTTCACTCTTGCCTTCTCCTGTTTGACCACTTCCAATTTGCCTTGGTTCATGGACCTGACATTCCAGGTTCCGATGTAATGTTCTTTACAGCATCGGACTTTACTTCCATCACCAATCACATCCACAACTGAGCATTGTTTTCGCTTTGGCTCCGTCTCTTCATTCTTTCTGTAGTTATTTTTCCACTCTTCTCCAGTAGCATATTCGGCACTTACCAGCCTGGGGAGTTCATCTTTCAGTGTTCTATCTTTTTGCCTTTTCATACTGTTCATGGGGTTCTCAAGGCAAGAATACTGAAGGGGTTTGCCATTCCCTTCTCCAGTGGACCACATTTTGTCAGACCTCTCCACCATAACCCGTCTGTCTTGGGTGGCCCTACATGGCATGGCTCATAGTTTCTCTTAGTTAGACAAGGCTGTGATCTGTGTGATCACTTTGGTTAGTTTTCTGTGACTATGGTTTTCATTCTGTCTGCCCTCTGATGGCTAAGGATAAGAGGCTTGTGGAAACTTTATGATGGGAGAGACTGCCTGTGGGGGAATCTGAGACTTGCTCTGATGGGTGGGACCATGCTCAGTAAATCTTTAATCCAATTTCCTGTTGATAGGAGAGGCTGTGTTCCCTAGGCAGTCCACAAAAGTGAGTCCATATTTGTACATTGATGAGAACGACTACTCTGACTTGGCTAAGACTTCTCTCACTTCATTTTACAATCGCTGCAAAATATACAGAAATGATTAATGATACATGCTTGGTGTGTGCAGTCAAACACCTAAGGATCCCCACTGTTAACCACAGAGGTATACCTTAAGTTTGGTGGTCTCAGCAGACCTCACAGAATCATGAATTCTTCAGGTCAATAGAGTTTAGAAACATGGCTGACTGTCTTTCATATCAATTCAGGAAAGCCCATGCCATCATTCAGGGGCCCACTTACTTCCATTCAGGGGCCCACTTCCATGAAGGAAATTTCTTAGTCAACTGCAGGTATGTAATCTGGTTCCTTCTGCTTTTGTGGCTTTCTGCATCATCAGGCCTACTTGAAGATTTATTGTAGCGGGTCTGAACACCAGATTGCCTCTGCTGGCTTCAGTGGACCAGCTTTTAATATAAAAATGGAGCATATAGGTAAAATTTCCCCTAGCCAAGTAATTTCAGAATCTCTGGTAATTTCACCCACATCGATAATTTAGGCCTAATCTAGAATTTAATCTTTCCTATTTGATCCAGCACCATCAGAATATCACTTGGGTATTCCATCTTATTTTTTCCATAATAGAAATTAGCAAAAATCTGAGTTTATAAGTGGTTCTGATTATAGTTGTATTTTTACAAACAACAGAGGGCAGAGGGCAAGTGAAGAACTGACTTACTCTTGCAAGTAAATTGTTGTAGGAGCTTCAAGTAAGGCAAGATAGATTCACAAGAAGAGAAGCAGGGAAACTTTCTTTAGTAAGGGAGGCTCAGAATATGCTAGAGATTCGATACACGATCTGTTTCAATCCGGGGGTAATGTTCTTTTCCAGACAGAGGTGCAATTTTCACTTTTAGAACTGGGGAATCTGTGAATTCAACTAATATAGTTTGGCAATCAATAAGATCCAACTTTCAGTTTGGCTTTATCTACCTTAGTCCAGTAGCTGCAAAAGACAAGTTTTTTTTAAGTACCATCATAGAAAGTTTTTTGTTTTCAGCTGATCCTTGGCCAGCAATTTAGGACTCTGAGCTGGACATTCTCTTTCTTTAAACTATCCAGCAGTAACCACCCACTTGTAGATTTCTTCAATTCCTTGTGGCTTTCATATCATTTTATGTCCGTTGCCACTTGTTTCTCCGAAGTCTTACCTTTAGTGAGCGCTTTCAGATACCATTCTGGTTAGAAGTTTGCCACTGTACGGCATGGGTTCCCAGAGTTCTGTCCTTTAATACTTGAAGGATTTTTCTTGCTGTCACACAGAGCATCCAAATGATGATAGCTTCCTGAGAGGCTTTGGCCTGCAGTTGCTCCTGTCATTGGTTTCTATATGAATTAAGGTTCTTGTTATAAGCAACAGAAACAAATTCAAACTGTTTTAAGCAGAAACTAGTATTTTTTATTTAAAAAAAAAAATGCACTGAGTAGGTCATAGACTCTGCAGAAGCCAGAGAATCATATTTAGAGGAGGTCAGTTGAGACGTTGAGGTGGCCAGCAGCTAGCTCGTGGGTGCCATGCCTCGTCTCTCCCTGGAAGGGGAGCGGGGCTTTGAAGCCAAGCAGAAGCCGCCACCACCATAGCCCTGGGCTTGAAATCGCTAAGACTTCTGTCAAACTTGTGTGCTGAGGAGACTCAGATGTTGGCCTCAGCTCCTAGGCTGAACTCAGCACATCAGCCCATGAAAACTGTATTGAGACAAAGGAAAGGATCTGTCAGAAAGCAACATCTATTATCCTGGGCATGGCAGCAAAGAAGAGGACAGGTAGTGGAAATCCTGCAATCGGAAAAGCAACTTAAAGGTGACAAAGAAGCTGAAGATGGGTGGTGGAGAGAGGTATAACATTCCAGCCCCTCAAACTAGAAATGTTAGTAAGAACCAACAACAGCTTAGTAGACAGAAGACCAAGGATCAGAATTCCCAGATGAAGATTGTTCACAAGAAAAAGCAAAGAGGACATACTTATAATTCATCATCAGCTGCATGGCAGGCCATGCAAATGGGGGGAAGAACAAAAATTTTCCAAACAATCAAAACTGGAACTCTAGCTTATCAAGTCCCACCGTACTTTTTAAGTCTTAAACTAATCAGAACTATGCCGGGGCCAAATTTAGTGAGCCACCACCACCAAGTGTTCTTCCTAAACCAGCAAGCCACTGGGTTCCTGTTTCCTTTAATCCTTCTGATAAAGAAATAATGACATTTCAACCTAAAACCTTACATAAAGTACAGGTATAAAATGAGATAAAGTACTAACATTTAAACTTAGTCATATTTAAGGATAACTGGCAATTGTTTCAGACCAAATTCACTAGGGAATTAATCTGTAAAACTGATTAACGTAGAAAATATAATTAGACTTCATCTTAATTGTTTTATGGGCACTGTGATGATAGAATCAGTACAGTTTAAAATAACTGAATTATGGATAATTGTATTTGATCTCTTTACTAGTGTTCTCAATTGAGTAACCATACAAGTGAAACCATTCAAGTTTAGATTTGGGGAATTTAAAGGAATCAACTTTTTTTATTGCTTGTTGGGGGAAAATACTAAAGATTATCATTTCATGGGTCAGCAGATTGACTTGTTAAGATATGGTAAATCTGATTATAAGCATCCAGTTAAAGACATACAAGGGTTGAAAACTATTTGAATCTTTGAGACGTTATTGTCCTAGAGACACCTAAATCAGTATGCCTAAACCAGTAGTATGACAACAACCTGATGCACTGCCTAAAGAAAATGTGAATTTTTTTTTTTTTAGAGAATAGTTGTATTTTAATGAACTGTATGGTGGTGAATGTGGAAAGGGCACTAGGGGCTATTTAGAATGAAATAAGTATACCCCATTGGCCCTGTTATGTGCAGTGGATGGGTGTCTGCCAACAAATGCACCAAAACCATTTTTTATAGAAACAGTATTTGGTGTTCAGAGTAGCTTTCAAAATACATTTTTGTATGATGGCACTGCACAAGCTATTCTGACAGTGATATGGCTTCAAATCATCCCTGCAAAGGTTTTTTAAAGTTGGGAGCTTTATAATGTGAAATTCTGCATACCTAGGAAAGAGCCATGTAGATATATGTAATAAAATTGTAGCATATGTAAAGTTTTGTTGGCATTTATCCTACAAAAATATAATATTTTAGTATGAATTTGCTGAATGTAAGACATGGACTCTTTTATACTATGGCCTAATTTTAAAGGTCAAAAAAACAAACCAACCAACCTGTTTTTAAATTTTGCCCTTGTGCTGAAGTGCCAGTGTATGTATGTTATAATTGATCTTGCTGTAAACTATATTTCAAAGTAAATCCTAGTGTAAGAAGTTTTATATAACTGAAAGGTTTTAAGCTGCTAAAACACTTGCTATTTTTGAGAGTATGGGGTTATTTTTTTTCCTTAAACCCAAAGATGGGGTTATTTTTTTTCCTTAAACTCAAAGATTAACTGTTAAGCAGTCCCTCCAACCTTTAAGATTTCTTTTGGCTTTCAACAACTTGTGTGGGGTTATTTTTTTTCCTTAAACCCAAAGATTAACTATTAAGCAGTCCCTCCAACCTTAAAGATTCCTTTTGGCTTTCAGCAACTTGTGTAACCTATGAGTATAGTGTACAACATCAGTGTACTTTTTTTTCTTGTCAACAGGTGCAACCCAAGAGACCAACTTATTGCAAAAGATGTAATTTCTTGCATAATACCTTGATAATATGTTTTGCTTACTTTAAACATGCTAGTTAAAACAGCCATCCCAGTAGTAAAAGTAAAGTGTGTGTATGGGGTGGAGGGATCTATTTTCTAATTTGGCAGCTTTTTTTATACTTTTAAGCAGAATGGCTAAATTGTTTCTCCAAATAAATTGAGGTGAGATAGTACTGTCCAAGTCAAATGATGTTATCCTAAAAACAAATTTTATATAGTACTTAATGTACATACATGAATTTGAAGCATGAAATTAAAAAATAAAATTGTTTCTTCCCCCCCCAAAAAAGAATCATAATATTTAAGGGTTGCAGATGAGCTGGGAACCATGCCCATAATAATGCTACAGAGGGAATCTGCTGGGCACACAAATTGCAACTTGTACCACTAACATCAAGTCTTGCATGCGTGCCAAGTTGCTTCATTCATATCCAGTTCTTCGTGACCCCATGAACTGTAGCCCACTAGGCTCCTCTGTGAGTCTCCAGGCAAGAAACCTGTAGTGAGTTGCCATTTCCTCCTCCAGGAGATCCTTCCGATCCAGGAACCAAACCCATGTCTCCTGTGGCTCCTGCATTACAGGTGAATTCTTTACCATCAAGCCACAGTCCTGAATATTCATTGGAAGGACTGATGTTGAAGCTGAAACTCCAATACTTTGGCCACCTGATACTAAGAGCTAACTCATTTGAAAAGATCCTGATGCTGGGAAAGATTGAAGGTGGGAGGAGAAGGGGATGACAGAGGATGAGATAGTTGGATGCCATTGCCGACTCAATGGACATGAGTTTGAGTAAGCTCCAGGAGTTGGTGATGGACATGGAGGCCTGGTGTGCTGCAGTTCATGGGGTCGCAGAGACATGACTGAACTGAACTGAACTGAGCCACTGGGGAAGCCCCAACATCAAATCTTGAACAAGGACAAAAAATGTGTCTTTGCTGCCTCTGGGAAGTGGTTGCCAAAACCACCATTGTGTCTACCTGTTCCAGAACAGAGGCAGTGTGACCTCTACAGCTTTGTATCACTAGTTTCCAACACAAAGTCCTAGAGAAAGGTATCTAATAGGGAGGATCTTGAGTCCTCCACTCTAAATGGAAGACTGTCCTACTAGAAAAGGAAATATCCAACATTTTCAGCTTCTGTACTGGTGATGGGGGTTTGCAAATATAAGAAATAGTGCTTGGATGCTGGGACGTGAAAAGGAATGACAAATGACGAATTAAGCTCATGAGATCAATTGACATTTACAAAAAGAAGAAATATCTCTCTCAAATTCCTCAGCAGTAGAAAGGGCATTCAAGGTCTCCATTTTATTTACTGACCTACACTGTATTTTTTATTCATCTTTCCTTATTTGCACTGAGTAGGACAGTGTTCTTGCCTGGAGAATCCCAGAGACGGTGGAGCCTGGTGGGCTGCCGTCTATGGGGTTGCACAGAGTCGGACATGACTGAAGCAACTTAGCAGCAGCAGCAGCAGCAGGACAGTAGGAGTAAGAGGATTATTTTGAAATCAAATGATTATATTTCCTTCGGTTTTTGTGTTTTACTGATATACTGAACCTATGCCATTTTCGGGATATTCCCTGGTGGCTCAGACAGTAACGTATCTGCCTACAATGTGGGTAGGCCTGGGTTCGATCCCTGGGTTGGGAAGATCCCCTGGAGAAGGAAATGGCAACCCACTCCAGTACTCTTGCCTGGAAAATCCCATGGGTGGAGGAGACTGGCAGGCTATAGTCCATGGGGTCGCAAAGAGTCTGACCCGACTGAGCAACTTCACTTCACTTCACTTCATGCCATTTTCAAGTATTATATTTTATACAGGTTAATTTCAATTCTTTTTTATTTCTTCTATGTTAAAATAGTTGAAAAACAGCAGAGTCATAAAATAAAATAATAGAAACACACTCTTTATTTTTGTTATTTTTTAGTACAATATCCTAAGCCTTCCTGAGTGTGCTTTGCTTTGTTTCAAGCAGAACTGATGATGGTCCTGTCTTTATGCAGGAAATTGAATTTAGTAAGTGGCAGCTGCAGCCACACAACGAGTCCTTAAGTGGCAACCCATTTCTAACACTGAGCCTCTAGACATCATACTAATCCTGGCAATATGAGAGAGAGCCAGATCAAAGCCCATTTGGAGAAAGAAAGAAAATAATCCCAAACTGCTCTTTTGATGTCACATTAGGCCATTAATATACATCATGTCTGTTTAATTTAAAACTTCTGACTAGTGCTGGTATGACTTAATTGCACACCTCTTGAGATCCAGCATTAAGTTACTGTGTGCTTGGATGGGAAACATGATTTGTGCCATAGTTAATGATGAGGTTTAGAGTCAAGTCCAGAGTCATGCATTCTCTGTACTCTTCACTGACCTGACTGCATGTCTCTCGTAAATAACATCTTCAGCGGATGAAGGGACCATAAATCTGTCCCACGATGGGTCTCTCCACCCTGTTCCACTCTCTTCCTGGACATTACCTTTTGATTCCCTGGAGTATAATGAGAAGTCTGTTGAGTAAGTGTCTTTCTTCTCTCAGTGGGCTGTTCATTTCCTTCCTGCTCTTACTCAGGCTTATGTTAGGGAGAGTAGGGTCATTTGTTAGGGTATTTTGACAGTATTTTTAAAATAAATCCATAATTCAGACTCTGATCTCTATTTATATTCTAAGTACTTTTATATCATGTTCCTTTATTTTTTCGATTATAGAAAGTTTCTCTAACAGATTTTATCAGGCTTTGTGCAAAACCTGGAGGAGTTGAAATAATTGAAAAAATTAAAGAAAATATCAGGCTTAAAAATTATATAAAATGGCATCATAAACTTGTTTACCTTTAGCCAACTTGGGAAATGCAGAAATGGCATATCAGATTTTAGCAGAAACTATCTCATGTTTTAACCTCTTATCTCTATAGGCTAGCCGAAGAAGCAGTCATAAATTTCTAGAAAGAAGCTGGAAGGAGAAACTAAGGGTACTACAGAGCGAGTAGACTTAATGTGAACAGTTCTAAGTCAGAGGTAAGGATCATGCAAAGCTGGTGTGTATGTGTGGGAACGTTCTAAGTCAGAGGTAAGGATCATGCAAAGCTGGTGTGTATGTGTGGGAACTGGCACTCTTGGGAAAGGGACAACCAGTGTGAGATAACCAGCATGGTCTGAAACCATGAGCCTCATATACAATACATAGGTGTTTATAGACAATTAGGAGGGGAAAAAAAGAAAGAAAAAAGAGAAAGTTCATAATAACTTGGCACTCTTCTCTCAGTCCATAAAGGTAGTATAAACTTTAGATGAGCTCCTTTTATTGTTGGAGAAAGAATGATAAGGACCAGACACAATGTCAAGGTTGGTTAGATTTTCTAAAGGTCATTTAGTGAGCTCTGACTGAGATTAACATATTAGGTTAGAGCATCTTAAATTTCTCCCAATCTCAAGGAAAACAAAAATGAACACATATCTTTGGCAACTGGAGAGACAATGCCAGCACTGCAAGCAAAATTTTCTTTGAAATGCTCTGTTATATCCTAAAAATTTGTACAAATGTTGCATTCTATACATACTGTGTATTTTAATATAAAATATTTAAGTTAAAGACCATTTAGCAAAATCAATTCTCCCAGAAATTGTGTCCCATTAGTCTATGATTTTGCAAAGCCCATAGCCCATTGCCAAGGGAATCTCTGAGAGGGCCACATTATCCATTTGATAAGCAGATGAAGAGCAATTTGCTCAATTTCAAATGTTGTATCTGAAAATATTGTGATATTCAGTTAAGTGTATTCAACCATTTAGCCAAATATTTTAATAACCTGTAGAAACCCAGGGAATATAATTGTAAACTTTGGCCTGCTCTGTTCTCAGTTGAACAAACCAAGCTTTGCATGACTCCTTTCCAGCAGGAGATGCTTAGTTCAATCACAGACATTGCTCTCTCAAAATTTGATCCAAATCTGGAGTTAGTGTTAAATGACACCATGTGTTTCCTCTGGTTAAATAAGGTCAGTAAATTATTATGTTCCTTTGTTTCAGAAAACGAAGATATTTTAGTCTTCTCATGTTGAAAGAACACTAATTGTGAATTTAGAAATTTGGAGGAAGAGCGGGGACTCTAACTGCATTTGCCATGCCTGCTCATTTTGCCTTTAGAGTTCTGGGGTATTTGAGGAGTTACTATAAAGAAGCAAGTCTACTTTTCTTATGGCTTAAAACATGTCCAAAAATGTTTTGAGAAATGACAGACAGTATTGTTAAATAGGCATACAACGTTCGGCAACATTATTTGAATATTTAAGTTAAAATTTAAAAATCATCTACAGCTGAATGTTAGAGATGAGGGCAAACATGATTCCTTTCTTTGAGAAATGAAAACTCAACACTTAGCCCTCCATGATCATTAAAAGTCAACCACCCAAAATTAATATCCCTATAGTACCCAATATGTATGGAGTACTGCATGGAAATATGTGGAGAAGGAAGGAATGTTAAAGATGAAAATCTGTTAACTGAATACAAATAATTAAACAGTTCCAGAATTCCTAGAATAACTGCTCTCAATGTAAGTGTGGGTTAAAGGTGGAGAGAAAAGAATGGTAGATGTAAAATGCAAGAACTGGCAGTTATTTGGCTCAAACATCTATCCTGAGAGACTTCAAAATATAAAAGATAAAATTAAGGAAGTGTTGTCCCCTTGTTTCCAATGCCTCATACTTTATCTGAATGCATCTTCTTGTCTGACCTGTTCTCCACAGTCAAGGAAACAATCCACACGATGAAGACGCTTTCCTTCCTGACTACTGAAGGAACTTCTTTCCACAACCATACTTCTAAGTGCCAGGGACTGTGCCGACAAAGGAACAACAATGTTTCTGGCCTAAGGTTTCCCAGCCTCATGGGGGAGATAGATCAAAAAACATCTACTAGGTAAATTGAAAATGTGAGTCCTCTCCCTGAGGTGGTGTACAGGGTGTTGTGGCACAGATCCAATAGTAGGTGCTTAAGAAGGAAATGCAGAGCAGACACAGAACGGAGGCCTCAGGTTCCAAAACGCCCGGCGAACTTCCTGATGAGACGTCGAGTTGGCATCAGAAGGGGCAGAGTGTGTGTGGCCTTGACTACTGCGCCACGGTGGGCTTGCTTCACACACGGTGGGCTCTCAGGGACTGGGACAAGGTCAGTTTCAACGGATGAGAACAAGAAATGCAGAATATGGAGAGCAGCTTCCAGTTCAGGCCGAGGAAAACATTCTCCAAGGAAGCACCAGATTCCTGAAACATGTCCAGCCCTTGTGGAAAAGATACAGTTTGGGCCGCAGTTCAAGTAAACTTCTGAGGAGCTTCAAACACTCGGACTTGGCAGTTCAACTCAAACGGCTTTTCCAAGTTCTTCCTAGGCAACTGCCACTTCTAAGGCAAAGTCATTGTTTACAGCCTGGTGGAGTCGGAATCTTGTCGGAAAAACAAAGTTGTCGTGACAGTTGGGGTTTATAACTACCCTCGGACTTCACAAGAGGCGAATCTGAGGAGCTTCCAAACTCGTCAGCCGGCTACCTGACGGCTTTCCGGCGGCCCTACGTGCGTCCCTGTGTGAGGCTGACAGGGGAACCGGGGTCTCAAATTGGCTAGCGACTCCTTTTCGGGGAACACCGGCCACGCCCCCAAGCCACCTGGAACTGCAGCGTTGCCTTTTTCCACCGCATTTTCGCAGAGTAAAGCCAGTGGGGTCCGGCCCGCCCCTCCGCCCCGTCACCCCAGGGTCCGACCCCGTGGTCCCGTCCCCTACCAGGCACGAGGTAGGCGGGGCATCCGGGCAGGGGGGGG
>NW_011489308.1:34485-37612 GCF_000754665.1 Bison bison bison | reverse complement strand
GCAGGGGTGGGGCCCCGGGGAGGAGGAGCGGGCCGGGCCTGCGCACTAATACCAGTTGGCACTGGGGGTGGGATGTGGGTTCAGTCCCGGAAGCGGGGTTAGGGCCACCAGAGCTTTAGGCAGGCAGAGAGCAGAGCCACACCGCTTGGGAAGCGAGCGTCCTAGCCCTAGACAACAGACTCTGTGCTCCTTCCTACCTGACTTGCCCCTCGCTCAGGAGACACGGGTTCGATTCCTGGGTCAGGAAGAGCCCCCCCTCCCCGCCCCACCACCAGAGGAGGAAATGGCCGCCCACTCCAGTATTCTTGCCCGAAAAATCCCATGGACAGAGGACCCTGGCAGGGTACAGCCCTGGTCGCAAAGAAAGTGAAGTCGCTCAGTCGTGTCCAATTCTTTGCGACCCCATGGACTGTAGCCTGCTAGGTTCCCCTGTCCACGGGATTCTCCAGGCAAGAGTACTGGAGTGGGTTGCCATTTCCTTCTCCAGATTATAAGAAAAAAAAGTGTCTAAATCACTTCCGTGCCTAGCATTGGTAGGTACTTTTCACTCTTAAGTTTTCTTTACACATTCAAAAACTATCGAAGGTCTACTAGTTTTCAGGCACTGGGGGTGTAATGAGAATAACCCTCCAGAAACTTGGTCAGTGACGAAGACAAGTGAAAGGGCCATGGGGAATGCAGTGATGGCAGGATGGCAGGGCAGTCCGGGAGCACCCGAAAAAGGCACCTAAGCCAGTTTCAAGATGTCAGGGGAGGCTTCTGACTGGGGACAAAAAAATCAGAAGGCGCTGGCCAAGCAAAAAGGGCTGAGGAGGGAAAAGAGGCTACAGTTAGAGAGAGATGGGATTAATGACTAAAAAAAGAGATGTACAACTTGAGAGTTGCGAGTTAAGTTTTATTTGGGACAAAATGAGGACTGCAGACCCGGAGGCAGCATCTCCGATAGCTCTGAGAGACTGCTCCAAAGCAGCAGTGGGGGAAAATCAATATATAACGTTTTGGTGAAAGGAGAATTCAATAACATGAAGCACTCATTTTACAAAAGGTTTTTTGTTAGTCATGAGGGTCTGATGTCACCATGAAGGGATTTAGTGCTTCTCTAGATATGAGGAGATGCAAGGATTGAGATCATAGAATCTGTTCCTAAAATCAGTTCAGTTCAGTCGCTCAGTCGTGTCTCACTCTTTGCGACCTGATGGACTGCAGCATGCCAGCCCTCCCTGTCCATCATCAACTCCCAGAGCTTAATCAAACTCATGTCCGTTGAGTCAGTGATGTCATCCAACCACTCATCCTGTCGTTCCCTTCTCCTCCCGCCTTCAATCTTTCCCAGCATCAGGGTCTTTTCCAATGAGTCAGCTCTTCACATGAGGTGGCCAAAGTATTGGAGTTTCAGCTTTAGCATCATTCCTTCCAATGAACACCCAGGACTGATCTCCTTTAGAAAGAACTGCTTGGATCTCCTTGCAGTCCAAGGGACTCTCAAGAGTCTTCTCCAACACCACAGTTCAAAAGCATCAATTCTTCAGCGCTCAGCTTTCTTTATGATCCAACTCTCACATCCATACATGACCACTGCAAAAACCATAGGTTTGACTAGGTGGACCTTTGTTGGCAAAGTAATGTCTCTGCTGTTTAATATGCTGTCTAGGTTGGTCATAACTTTTCTTCCAAGGAGCAAGCGTCTTTTAATTTCATGGCTGTAGTCACCATCTGCAGTGATTTTGGAGCCGAAGAAAACAAAATCTCTATTTCCACTGTTTCCCCATCTATTTGCCATGAAGTGATGGGACCAGATGCCATGATCTTAGTTTTCTGAATGCTGAGTTTTAAGCCAAAATTTTCAGTCTCTTCTTTCACTTCATCAAGAAGCTCCTTAGCTCTTTGCTTTCTCCCAAAAGGGTGGTGTCATCTACATATCTGAGGTTATTCATATTTCTCCTGGCAATCTTGATTCCAGCTTGTGCATCTTCCAGCCCAGCGTTTCTCATGATGTACTCCGCATATAAGTTAAATAAGCAGGGTGACAATATACAGCCTTGATGTACTCCTTTCCCTATTTGGAACCAGTCTGTTGTTCCATGTCCAGTTCTAACTGTTGCTTCCTGACCTGCATACAGGTTTCTCAAGAGTCAGGTCAGGTGGTCTGGTATTCCCATCTCTTTCAGAATGTTCCACAGTTTATTGTGATCCACACAGTCAAAGGCTTTGGCATAGTCAAGAAAGCAGAAATAGATGTTTTTCTGGAACTCTCTTGCTTTTTCCATGATCCAGCAGATGTTGGCAATTTGATCTCTGGTTCCTCTGCCTTTTCTAAATCCAGCTTGAACATCTGGAAGTTCACGTTTCACATACTGTGGAAGTCTGGCTTGGAGAATTTTGAGCATTACTTAGCTAGCATGTGAGATGAGTGCAATTGTGCAGTAGTTTGAGCATTCTTTGGCATCGCCTTTCTTTGACACTGGAATGAAAACGGACATTTTCCAGTCCTGTGATCACTGCTAAGTTTTCCAAATTTGCTGGCATATTGAGTGCAGCACTTTCACAGTATCATCTTTTAGGATTTGAAATGGCTCAACTGTAATTCCATCACCTACACTAGCTTTGTTGGTAGTGATGCTTTCTAAGGCCCACTTGACTTTGTATTCCAGGATGTCTGGCTCTAGATGAGTGATCACACCATCATGATTAATCCTTTCAAAAAATTAATTTATTTATTTTAATTGGAGGCTAATTACAATATTGTAGTGGTTTTTGCCATACATTGACATGAATAAGCCATGGGTGGACATGGGTTCCCCATCCTGAACCCTCCTCCCACCTCCCTCCCTATCCCACCCTTCTGGGTCATCCCAGTGTACCAGCCCTGAGCACCCTGTTTCATGCATTGAACCTGAACTGGTGATCTATTACACATATGGTAATATACATGTGTCTCTCAAATCACCCCACCCTCGCCTTCTCCCACAGAGTCCAAAAGTCTGTTCTTTATATCTGTGTCTCTTTTGCTGTCTCGCATATAGGGTCATCGTTACCATCTTTCTAAATTCCATGTATATATGTATTAATATACTGTATTGGTGTTTTTCTTTCTGACTTACTTCACTCTGTATAATAGGCTCCAGTT
>NW_011489308.1:30748-34379 GCF_000754665.1 Bison bison bison | reverse complement strand
ACCTCATTAGAACTGATTCAAATGCATTCTTTTTAATAGCTGAGTAATATTCCATTGTGTATATGTATCACAGCTTTCTTATCCATTCATCTGCTGATGGACATCTAGGTTGCTTCCATGTCCTAGCTATTGTAAACAGTGCTGTGATGAACACTGGGGTACATGTGTCTCTTTCAATTCTGGTTTCCTCAGTGTGTATGCCCGGCAGTGGGATTGCAGGGTCATATGGGAGTTCTATTCCCAGTTTTTTAAGGAATCTCCACACTGTTCTCCATAGTGGCTGTACTAGTTTGCATTCCCACCAACAGTGTAAGAGTTGACTTTTCTCCACACCCTCTCCAGCATTTATTGTTTGTAGACTTTTTGATAGCAGCCATTCTGACTGGTGTGAGATGGTACCTCATTGTGGTTTTGATTTGCATTTCTTTGATAATGAGTGATGTTGAGCATCTTTTCATGTGTTTGTTAGCCATCTGTATGTCTTCTTTGGAGAAATGTCTGTTTAGTTCTTTAGCCAGTTTTTTGATTGGGTCGTTTATTTTTCTGGAATTGAGCTGCAGGAGTTGCTTGTATGTTTTTTGAGATTAATTCTTTGTCAGTTGCTTCATGAAGATCTTTTTGGTATAATTCTTCTGGGTATTCTTGCCACCTCCTCTTAAAATTCCTAAAATCATCCAACTATCTGGAGCACAGAGTGCCTCACTCCACCCTGAATGCCCTCAGGGGTTATTGAACAGCTATAGCAGAATGGGGTTCAATCTCCATACAGACAGATGGCAAATGCCTTTGTTGTTCAGTCGTTGGCAATACTCTTGGTAAGTGCCAATTTGTAATTGATACGGCCCCCTTGTAGTCATAAATCCGACCATACTTTGGGGGGCACTTCATGACCATTTTGTCCAACATTGCTGGGAAGGCTTGTTCCCAGTTATGAAAAGGTTTTTGTTGTTAGGGCACTCAGTGTGCTATTACTGGACTAGGTCTTAACAGTCAAAGATCTCTGGACACCTGTCTTCTAGTTATGGTCCAGGGAAGTATTTCCTTTTGTTGTATCTTCCCATATCTAGAGTTACATTATTACAATCATTGATCATATATCGAACTATGCATTTGATCAACTGCTTCAAGTCTAATCATCATTTTCATTGGAGGCTCAGTCATACACTTGGTAATACAAGAAATAATAATCTTGTGAAATAAGCAAAATATAAATGGTATAGTTAATAACATTACTGGAATTAAAAGTAAATATTTTAGCCATGAACCTCCCACACGAAACCAGTTTGTGTTTTTTTTTTAAGATCATCAAGACTAGGCAATGAGTCACTTAAAGCAGAAATCTGATTTTTCATGTAGTTCATCAAATGTGTTAAAGGATTTATCAGGTATGAAAATATAGCATTCACTTTGAATTATGGCACAGAAATCTCCTGAGGTGCTGTAAGGTGTCAAGGGCCTTGCAGTTATGTAGCACTGCCTTTCTCATCATAGAGATCTCAGAATTCAATAGGCTAATGGCCCAGTTACTATCACTTAAAGCTTATGAAAGTTGTTAAGCCTTCGATATGGCCTATTGTATTCTCTGAACCCACTGAAGGTGTGCGTGTGCAAACACACACACACACACACATGCGTGATCATACCAGTAGAACACAGATCCTTGACCCACTGGGATCATACCAACTGTAGATTGGTTGTGGTTACCTCTAATTTGTTAACATGTATGACCTTAAATTCATGGGAATCCCAGGCTACACCTTCGTATCCATCCCTGTAGATGTGAAGGCCATAAATTAGTGCCACAAATCCACTGAGTTACATACCAATCACTCTTTCTAAGGGTACTAATAGACATAGTTCATAAAGTACCCAGTCTTGTCTCATAATTTCCAGGTTGATCATTTTTAGTGTGATTTTACCCTTCCCAACATAGAGGAGGGGCGGCAATACCCAGTTGTGAATGTGACTCATGATAGAAGCAAGGTCTGATGCTCTAAAGAGCAATATTGCATGGGAACCTGGAATGTCAGGTGCATGAATCAAGGCAAAGTGGAAGTGGTCAAACAAGAGATGGCAAGAGTGAATGTCGACATTCTAGGAGTCAGTGAACTAAAATGGACTGTAATGGGTGAATTTAACTCAGATGACCATTATATCTACTACTGTGGGCAGGATTCCCTTAGAAGAAATGGACTAGCCATCATGGTCAGCAAAAGAGTCCGAAATGCAGTACTTGGATGCAATCTCAACAACAACAGAATGATCTCTGTTCGTTTCCAAGACAAATCATTCAATATCACAGTAATCCAAGTCTATGCCCCAACCAGTAACGCTGAAGAAGCTGAAGTTGAACAGTTCTATGAAGACCTCCAAGACCTTTTAGAACTAACCCCTCCCCCCCCCCAAAAAAAACATGTCCTTTTCATTATAGGGGACTGGAATGCAAAAGTAGGAAGTCAAGAAATACCTGGAATAACAGGCAAATTGGCCTTGGAATACGGAATGAAGTAGGGCAAAGGCTAATAGAGTTTTGCCAAGAGAACGCACTGGTCATAGCAAACATACTCTTCCAACAACACAAGAGAAGACTCTATACATGGACATCACCAGATGGTCAACACCGAAATCAGATTGATTATATTCTTTGCAGCTAAAGATGGAGAAGCTCTACACAGTCAGCAAAAACAAGACTGAGAGCTGACTGTGGCTCAGATCATGAACTCCTTGTTGCCAAATTCAGACTTAAATAAAAGAAAGTAGGGAAAACCACTAGACCATTCAGGTATGACCTAAATCAAATTCCTTATGATTATACAGTGGAAGTGAGAAATAGATTTAAGGGACTAGATCTGATAGAGTGCCTGATGAACTATGGACGGAGGTTCATGACATTGTACAGGAGACAGGAATCAAGACCATCTCATGGGAAAGAAATGCAAAAAAGGAAAATGGCTGTCTGGGGAGGCCTTACAAATCGCTGTGAAAAGAAGAGAAGCGAAAAGCAAAGGAGAAAAGAAAAGATATAAGCATCTGAATGCAGAGTTCCAAAGAATAGCAAGGAGAGATAAGAAAGCCTTCCTCAGCGATCAATGCAAAGAAATAGAGGAAAACAACAGAATGGAAAAACTAGAGATCCCTTCAAGAAAATTAGAGATACCAAGGGAACATTTCATGCAAAGATGGGCTCGATAAAGGACAGAAATGGTATGGACCTAACAGAAGCAGAAGATATTAAGAAGAGGTGGCAAGAATACACAGAAGAACTGTACAAAAAAATCTTCATGACCCAAATAATCACGATGGTGTGATCACTCATCTAGAGCCCGACATCCTGGAATACAAACTCAAGTGGACCTTAGAAAGCATCACTACAAACAAAGCTAGTGGAGGTGATGGAATTCTAGTTAAGCTATTCCAAATCCTGAAAGATGATGCTGTGAAAGTGCTGCACTCAATATACCAGCAAATTTGGAAAACTCAGCAGTGGTCACAGGACTGGAAAAGGTCAGTTTTCATTCCAATCCCAAAGAAAGGCAATGCCAAAGAATGCTCAAACTACTGTACATTTGCACTCATCTCACATGCTAGTAAAGTAATGCTCAAAATTCTCCAAGCCAGGCTTCAGCAATAT
>NW_011489308.1:29972-30648 GCF_000754665.1 Bison bison bison | reverse complement strand
AGATGGGAATACCAGACCACCTGACCTGCCTCTTGAGAAACCTGTATGCAGGTCAGGAAGCAACAGTTAGAACTGGACATGGAACAACAGACTGGTTCCAAATAGGAAAAGGAGTATGTTAAGGCTGTATATTGTCACCCTGCTTATTTAACTTATATACAGAGTACATCATGAGAAACGCTGGGCTGGAAGATGCACAAGCTGGAATCAAGATTGCTGGGAGAAATATCAATAACCTCAGATATGTAGATGACACCACCCTTATGGCAGAAAGTGAAGAGGAACTAAAAAGCCTATTGATGAAAGTGACAGAGGGGAGTGAAAAAGTTGGCTTAAAACTCAACATTCAGAAAACTAAGATCATGGTATCTGGTCCCATCACTTCATGGCAAGTAGATGGGGAAACAGTGGAAACAGTGTCAGACTTTATTTTTTTGGTCCGAAATCACTGCAGATGGTGATTGCAGCCATGGAATTAAAAGACTCGTACTCCTTGGAAGAAAAGTTATGACCAACCTAGATAGCATATTCAAAAGCAGAGACATTACAAAGGTCCGTCTAGTCAAGGCTATGGTTTTTCCAGTGGTCATGTATGGATGTGAGAGTTGGACTGGGAAGAAAGCTGAGCACCGAAGAATTGATGCTTTTGAACTGTGGTGTTGGAGAAGACTCTTGA
>NW_011489308.1:22511-29872 GCF_000754665.1 Bison bison bison | reverse complement strand
TCTTTGGAAGGAATGATGCTAAAGCTGAAACTCCAGGACTTTGGCCACCTCATGCGAAGAGTTGACTCATTGGAAAAGACTCTGATGCTGGGAGGGATTGGGGGCAGGAGGAGAAGGGGACGGCAGAGGATGGGATGGCTGGATGGCATCATTGACTCGATGGACATGAGTCTGAGTGAGCTCCAGGAGTTGGTGATGGACAGGGAGGCCTGGCGTGCTGCGATTCATGGGGTCGCAAAGAGTCGGACACGACTGAGCAACTGATCTGATCTGATCTGAGGTCAGCAGGCCTCTCTATAGACCAGTCCAGCTTAGGGGCCTTTGGAAGTGGGATTTAACCTGAGTCAGTTTCCCTTCAACTTCACTGTGAATGAGCTAGTTAAGAAGATAGAAAAGCTAGTTAAGCTGATAGAAAGGTCCTTCCATCCAGGTTGGAGAGAGTTCCTTAAATTATGTCTTCTTCCAGTCTTGGTTGCAGGTCACATGTGAGGCATCTGATCTTCATCCAAAGACAGATTACTGAGACAAGCTTCAGAAACAACCCTAGAGTGTCCTTTAATAATTAAATTAAAGTTTATATTAATATACTCTAACAGCCAAGAATTATTCAGGAAATGAGTCTTAGTAGATACAGACCTCCATTAACAAACTGGGATTTAACATTCATTGAAACATCTTTTTCTGAAGACTTGTTTGTAATATAGGTCTGGTCTCAATAAACTTGGATTGATAATTTATTTAACCATAATTGATCATAGACTTTTTTGCTTTGCTGAGACTTTTTAGATTCTCAGACTGAACTTTTAAAATAAAACCTTTCAGGGCTAGGAAAGTCATGCCAAAGGCTTATCACAGATTTTGCCTAACAGATCTAAGTGAATTCTTCCCTTCTTAAGGTCTCCAAAATTCCTTGAGGTTTCTGTACCTGTTATTGAGATAACCTTCCTAACTTATCTGATAAAGTTACTGGAAACTAAGAGCTTCCTATCTCTGGAGGGTTCAGATAGAGAAAAAAGATAAATGTTTCAATTTGTTTATAAAATATAATTTTACCAAATTACTCTCATAGTTTGAGGGGAAGGGTTTTTTTTCTTACACCTGGAAAACAGATTCAAATCAGCAAGTTTTCAGATAGAAACCATAAAAGTTAAAAGCATATTCACCAGTTCAATTCAGTCCTTTTGTTAACCTTTGTGAAGTCATCAGGTTTTCCATTAGAATCCTTACCCAGTTCAGAAATTGGTATTTATTCAAAAGTCATTTTCATAAGTCTTCTTGAAGAGGAAGCATTTTTGTGAAACTTGGTTAGAGCTATGACAATATTTTGAGATAGTAACTAGCATTATGCCTGATAACATTTTATCCAAACATATCAGAATTTTAGGAACTCCATATAGTTTCTAGGATATCTATATTAGTAACATTTACCAAACAATATAATCCAAGACTTATTACTCACTTGACAATACTTCCCATGTAATTCTGTATACAAAATGAACCTAGTGTAATATCTCTCTTTGGGATGTTTCAGGGGCCCTCAGAAGCATCCCAAAATTAGCTAGAAATCTTCTTCATTAGAATGATTTAGAAAGGTTTGTCAACAAATATCAAAAAGGTTTAGAACATTCAGTCAGATGAGACTATAGGTCATTGTGAAACAATAGCTGTTCAGTTAGCCAAAGCAACAATAAAGGATTTCAGAACAGATCATTTAAGAGATAAAGAAACTTAAATCTATTATCAAAGGCAGTTCAATATCTGAAGAAAAGACGTCCTCTTAACAGAGAGAAAAGCTAAATTCAAGTTTTGTCACCAGCTTACTTTATTTAAAAGGTAAACTTAATTAACTTTATTTTAAACTTAGTTCTAACCATGTACAAAAGTCTTTCCTCATGGTTCACTTTCCACAAACCTTCACTTTCTGTACCCATTACTGTGTTCTTCCATCCTAAAAAGTCACTTTTTAGGCTTACTTCCTTTTCCTTTCACAAAATACAATTCCATTCCTCATACTTTCTTTACTGAAAACACACTTCCTACTTCCCTTAAACAACTGAGAACTGACTTTTATATTAGCATTTTATAGATTGGTGAGCATAAATACCAGTGATAATTGCTAAAACCTTGCTTTCTTAGGGAAAACATTTTAGGATGGCACCAAACATCATATATTTTTGTCAGGCGAGTGTATGCTCCTCTGTCTCGTCACAACAAAGATTTGGAGTGACGGACATTAAAACCCTCAGGTCTTGGACAGACCGTGTTATAGCTGTTAGATAAATCAGTGTTACAGCTCTATTTTATTTAGAAAATAGCAAGAGAATACATCCTCAAGGTGTGAGGGCATGCCGACTCAAAGATGCAAAGAGAAGACAGTGGGGGAGCGTGCCAGCGTGTGGGAGAAAGAAAGAGAGAAGTGCTTTGGCTCCTCTTTTTATATGTTCTTTTCCTTCCCCCGGGCCTGCCCTATGTAAATTGGGCTAGCCAGGAGTGCTGTTTGTTCTACCTGAGGTCCTCACTCAGGTCCTAGGACCTTCCTTTGACCTTTCTTTGTTCTATTTTCGCGGGCTTTTCCCTTCCTTGTCTTTTAGCCACCGCCATTTTGGACTCCTGTTTCCTATTCTAACTACCTAACATTTTTAATCCCAAATCTCTTGAGTTTCTCTGTAAGAGGAAATTAGTGTTTAGCAGTAAATGTTTCAAAATCTTATTTTATTTGGAAATGACTTAGCTATTCAGTAGACTTCCAACACTTAGTTTAGCACAACCCTTAGAAGTTCAAGTTACCCCATTCTGGAGAGGCTATTTTAGACACATATTCCTAAGAAGCATAATTATTTTTAATAGAGTCTATCTAAAGGCTCATATCTCATTTATATTTTTAGAAATTTCTTCACTTGAGGTAATTTCCTTGCTGACAAACTTGTAAAAAAATATAATATTTAACATATTAAAACTAGGTATAATGAAAATATTCTGCTTAATTACTCTTAGACATGTCTACATTAGTTAGATCAACAAAAAAAGACTAATATCAGGTATTTAATACTGAATATTTCCCAGTTCATGTGAACCTGAAATTCATTTAGTTTCTCTTGTATTTACAATTATTTGATTTGTAAGTTTTTTTTTTTAAGGCCAATTAGATTAGAGCTCATTTACAAGCTGATCTCAGCAATCAGCAATATTATCCAAAAAAACAAAAACACACACTGAGACATACATATATCCAGATAGACCCAAGAGATCCTATAGCTTTGTTTTCCAAACTTAGTCATGAATAAAAAAAATCATTGGAGTAAGATTTTAAAAGGCTTCCCCCCCCACCTCCTTTTTTTACTTTTGGTTTCAGGAATTAGAGGTGGTCTAGATAAGTGACCCAGAGAGCTCTGATCTAAAGGTATAGGAGGAGTTATTTCCTCGGGGTAAGAATTCTTAAAGAGATAATTTTTTTCTTCAAGCTTCCTCTGGAGTCTACGGATTTTTGTGACCACATTGTCAAAAACCGTATTTTTCTGTAACCATAGTTTTATAGCCAAAATTTAAACCAGTTAGCGCTCAACTTGGCCCTGATAGCAAGGGCAGATTGGTCCCAGCAGCGATTGTCCCTCTGGGAAAGTAGGAGTCTTGGTTTGATCAGCCCCAAGCTGTTGATTACAGGAGGAATTCCTGGACATAAGGGAACTTCAGCCCATTTTCCTATCATATGTCAATAAAGATCTAATATTTTTAGGCCATTTTTCTTGTCATTGGATCATAGCTATAGATTGACCAGTCCAAAAAAAAAAAATTTTCCCAGGGTTCCCAGGTGGAGTGTGGAACCTTAGAGTGAGCAATTCCCATATTAAATTGAGCAGTTTGTACCAGATGTCTGTGCGCTCAAACCAAACCAACAAAACCAAACTGAACCAGAACTTCACCAGCCAGGAGTCACACTCCAAATGAAACAAAAGGCAAAGAGATGCCCAGAAATCAAAAGCCAAGTAACACGAGTGCCCCCAAAAGATGGGAAAGTGATGCCCAGAAAGCCAAATGGCATAAATGCCAAACGTGACTTCCCAGTTCCACTAGACCTGTGACCTGGCAAAGTCAGTGCTAGCAGCCTTTTTTAGTTCTGAAATAGTTTCGAGCAATTTCTTCCTCGTTTCCAGCAAAGAAGTTACTCTATCATTTCCTGTTTTAGAAGCTTGTAGATGCCAGTCAAAGTAAGCATGGCTGGCCTTTTCTAATTGTGTCAGCAAAAATATCAATTTTGGAATATCAAAAGTACTCCAATTTAGCCATTTCAGGTTGCGATCTCTTTTAGTATAATTTCTCCAATTAACTAGGTACTTTCAAGTATGAGCTCCATACGTATTATACATGAATCTGGCTGGAGTGTTAGTCAGAGGCTGGCTTCTGACACACCTTTGTTTCTGTTTTTGAGAGATTCTGTTTCCCATTTTAAGCCGAATTTGTCAAGGATAAAAATCACCAGTGAACTTGTGTAGTAGGCCCATGTGCTGCTTATGAGCTTAACTCCTCCAGGAGTCACCCCAGAGTCATTTCAGTTCATCTTATGTGCCTCGGATTCTGCTTCCAGCAATCTAAGACCACCTTGGCTGCTCAGGTGGCTGAATGGTCAGTTCTTAGGTGCGACCCTCGGATGAGCAAGTCTTTTAATTAATGAATGGTTTTCCCTATGGGACCACTGCACGGTGTGAGGACTAGGCCTCCACCACTCCCATAAATTTCTCAGTCACCTGAGAAAACCGAAATTGGCTGGGAGGAGTCTTGTCCCTTTCCTTCAGAGAAAAGCTTTCATATTTTCCTCACTTTTATCCTGATAAATTCTATAATGGCAGTCAAATTGAGGAAAAGGGTCAGATCAGTCTCTTACTTAACCACTTAGCCAAGACCATTCAGTCCTCTACAACTGAGCGACCTCAACATCTTTCAGCCGAGCCCCAGGTATTCCTTGATTTTTTTCCCAATTGAACACCCCTACCCAGTTCCTTTCCACTGGGTGGGCAATTCTCCTGGCATCTTTCAGCCAGCCCCCCATGCAGTATCTTTTGACTGAATGGGAATTTTCTCGGTATCTTTCAACCAAGCCCTACTCAATGTCTAGACCATGAGTGGGTGATGCCCTGGATGTTTCACCCCCCAGTATCATTCCTCCTGGGAGAGGGCAGGTAACCTGCTCCGCTGCCAAATAAAACTCAGAATCTCAACCAATACGGGAGATTCAAGAACCAGGATAGACTTACCCAAATTTGTCTGACTCCCGGAGAAGGTGGATGGGTGCAAGGAGCCATTGCTGGTACCAAAGCTCTGGCTCCTCGTAGAGTCCAGTCCAAGGAAGGAAGTCCACTCTGGGTCCCTTCGTGGTCGCCATAACTGTCAACTTAAAAAAAGATATACAACTTGAGAGTTGCTAATTAAGTTTTATCTGGGGCAAAATGAGGACTGCAGCCCCGGAGGCAGCATCTCAGATAGCTCTGAGAGACTGTTCCAAAGCGGCAGTGGAGGAAAGTCTATACATAAGGTTTTGGTGAAAGGGGAGTTCAATACCATGAAGCACTCATTTTACAAAAGGTTTTTTTGTTAGTAATGAGGATCTAATATCACCATGAAGGGATTTAGTGCTTCTCTAGATATGAGGAGATGCAAGGATTGAGATCATAAAACCTGTTCCTGAAAACATCCAACTATCTAAAGACCACCTGTCCTACCAGATTCCCTGGAACACAGAGTGCCTCACTCCACCCAGAACTGCCCCAGGGGTTGTTGAAGGTCAATAGCTATAGAAGCATGGGGTTCAATCTCTGTCGAGGCAGATGGCAAATGCCTTTGTTGTTCAGTCAATGCTTTTGGTAAATGCCAATTTGTAGTTGACAGGATGAAAGCAAGGACAGAGGGAAGTCAACTTCAAAGGTGAAAAAAATTGCAGGGCCAGACTACGAAAGAACCCCCAAATTTTAAAATTTTAGTAGCTAGAGTTTTCTCTTGAAGGAAAGGGAAACCATTGAAGTATTTTAAGCAAGAGAGTTACATGATCTGCCTTGGATTTTAGAAAAATTCCTTTGAGTAGAGATCACATAGATGACAGGTACAATTTAACTTACACATCCCTCATCATTAACAGCAACATTCGAGGGACAAATGAAGAATTCTTCTGGAGTCATAAAAAATCTATTCAAAATTTTTCAGGTCAGGTAAACCGGAGTTCTCAGAGACAACTAACTAGAAGGATTTGTTCTTTCTCTACAAGTGGGACTGAGTTGGGCTTTAATATTCCCTCTATGAATGAGACTTGGTTTCAAGGCAAATTTTATTATTCGATTGGAGAAAAAATTAAATTTTTTTATCTTCATTACTCAACTGCCTCCTGGTAAACTTGCCTTCTCCCTCACCTCCACATACTTGGCTACTGGGATCAAGAAGCAAGGAAGCAGTGAAAAGTGTTATCAGTCTTGCATAAGATCAACCCCTCCCTAAAGACCTTCTGAAGACAAAGCCAAATAAGGTGGTGTTGGGCAGGGTGGAAGCTTCAGGCTCAGGCTTGCAGGCTGTCTTGGGGGATTAGAAGCCCTGAACAAGTTAGAGGGGTTATTCCACTCCCTTTGTTTCCCATTAGGTGATATGTGAGTTGGTTATGTTTTTATTTCAATGATTCGCCCCTGATCATTGCTTTTGAAACAGCAGTTTACAGGATTAGCTAATCACCATACTTCCATCCTTGTTTAAACCCACTGTACTGTGATTTCATGTCAGATTGCTCTATGCCAACTTCAGGTGCTGTTCACCCAGCCCTAACCTTGCATGGGTAGGGTGACTTAGTGGGTTTGGGGAGGAGTTGTTTGGCGTCTTCTGAGAGATCCCCCAAAAGGAGGAGTTGTGAGAGAGTGAGTCATGTCAACATCAGCTCCTTTTTTATTTTTTAATTTTTCTAGTTGATTATATGGGACACAGTGCAGATCTGTGTCCCATATAATCTGGCATTCAGCAGATCTGTCCCATATAATGCAGATCTGGCATTCAGCCTTGAGCTGTTCCCAGTTTGTTCTGTAATCCAAGATTGTTTCTTCCATTCTCTGTTGTTGTTCAGTCACTCAGTCATGTCTGACTCTTTGTGATCCCATGGACTGCAGCATGCCAGGCTCCTCATGTCCTTCACCATCTCCCAGAACTTGCTCAAACTCATGTCCATTGAGTCAGTGATGCCATCCAACCATCTCATCCTCTGTTGTCCCCTTCTCCTCCTGCCTTCAATCTTTCCCAGCACCAGGGTACTTTCCAATGAATAAGTTCTTCCCATTGGGTGGCCAAAGTATTGGAGTTTCAGCTTCAGCATCAGTCCTTCCAATGAACACCCAGGA
>NW_011489308.1:21696-22411 GCF_000754665.1 Bison bison bison | reverse complement strand
GACTATACAGATCTTTATTGGCAAAGTAATGTCTCTGCTTTCTAATACGCTATCTAGGTTTGTCATAGCTTTTCTTCCAAGGAGCAAAGCGTCTTTTAATTTCATGGCTGCAGTCACCATTGGCAGTGATCCTGCAGTTGTGAGAGTTTGACTAAATGCTGGATATTTCCTTCTGGCTCTAGGAGGGTCCAGGTCATTAGAGCAGTCAATATCAAATCCTTGCATTTAAAACATAGCTTGAAATTATAATCTAGTGAACTCTTCTCCTGAGACACTCTCTGGGTCTATACCTGTGCCTGTCAACCAAGCATTTTTAAGTAGTATTTTTTTCTGTTAAATAAAATTTTGTGTACTTACTTTGGATTAGCTCCACAGATAGTGGCTATAATTATAAAAAGTTGAGGTGTCCTTCTGACCTCTAGTCATACTCAGTGTTGGACACCATATGGCTGGGAAAGAAAGAGAGCTTCCAGGCCTTGTTCGGGACATAGGATCCAAGCTGTGGAGAAGAGGGGAGAGTAGACGAGAAACTCAGATGATAATATGGTCACTCAGCTGTGATTGGGCGATTGAGTAGTAGGTCTGACTAAGTCTTTCCAAGTCTGGGGAGTATGAGAGAGTGAGTGGAAGTGAAGTAAAATCACTCAGTTGTGTCTGACTCTTTGGAATCCCATGGACTATACAGTCCATGGAATTCTCCAGGCCAGAATACTGG
>NW_011489308.1:21046-21596 GCF_000754665.1 Bison bison bison | reverse complement strand
CCAGCACCAGGGTACTTTCCAATGAATAAGTTCTTCCCATTGGGTGGCCAAAGTATTGGAGTTTCAGCTTCAGCATCAGTCCTTCCAATAAACATTCAAGACTGATTTTCTTTAGGATGGACTGGTTGGATCTCCTTGCACTCCGAAGGACTCTCAAGAGTATTCTCCAAAACCACAGTTCAAAAGCATCAATTCTTCGGCACTCAGCTTTCTTTACGGTCTGACTCTAACATCCATACATGACTACTGGAAAACCATAGCTTTGACTATACAGATCTTTATTGGCAAAGTAACGTCTCTGCTTTCTAATATGCTATCTAGGTTTGTCATAGCTTTTCTTCCAAGGAGCAAAGCGTCTTTTAATTTCATGGCTGCAGTCACCATTGGCAGTGATCCTGCAGTTGTGAGAGTTTGACTAAATGCTGGATATTTCCTTCTGGCTCTAGGAGGGTCCAGGTCATTAGAGCAGTCAATATCAAATCCTTGCATTTAAAACATAGCTTGAAATTATAATCTAGTGAACTCTTCTCCTGAGACACTCTCTGGGTCT
>NW_011489308.1:18010-20946 GCF_000754665.1 Bison bison bison | reverse complement strand
GAGGTGTCCTTCTGACCTCTAGTCATACTCAGTGTTGGACACCATATGGCTGGGAAAGAAAGAGAGCTTCCAGGCCTTGTTCGGGACATAGGATCCAAGCTGTGGAGAAGAGGGGAGAGTAGACGAGAAACTCAGATGATAATATGGTCACTCAGCTGTGATTGGGCGATTGAGTAGTAGGTCTGACTAAGTCTTTCCAAGTCTGGGGAGTATGAGAGAGTGAGTGGAAGTGAAGTAAAATCACTCAGTTGTGTCTGACTCTTTGGAACCCCATGGACTATACAGTCCATGGAATTCTCCAGGCCAGAATACTGGAGTGAGTAGCCTTTTCCTTCTTAATTTATGCCAGGCCTGCATCAGTCAGGTCTGAGTGCCATTGACGTGAACAGGAGGAACAGTGAGACAAATACCACGTTTGAGTAGATGTGAATTTAAGTTGAGGACTAACAGGAAATGATTATTTGTTGTTGTCCAAGGTTTATTGAAAATATCACAGCACAGCAGAAAAGACTCAAATGGCTCCACGCAGTGTTTTGAAATTCATCCGGACTGCAGGCTGAGTGACCTGCAGGTTGGACAGACCGCCCAAGTCCAGGAGCTTCAGCATTTCCTTCGTGTCAGGATCTACTTCAATGATTTCCTGCTCCAGGGCTGAGATGTCAGGCACGTGTCTGTCTTTGTCTCTCCTTCTCCTGCAGCTTGATGGAGATTCCTCTCACCGGGCCTTTCTGAATCCGCTTCAGCAGATGTGTGACGTAGCCTGCTTGTTGGGGAGCTTCTTGCTGGGAATAATGGCGGTCTCCGCGCCCACACCCGCTTGTTGGTGTGGAAGTCACTGCCCAGGCGCGTGTGGAACTTCTCAAAGACCCAGGCCGCCTTTTGGTGCAAATGCGCCCCCTGTTGGCGGGTCCTTGGAAAAAGAGCAGGAAATGATTATTATTTTTCTTCCCTAGTATACTAAGGGGAAGCTGAATTTATGCCTGGCTAAGTTTTCCTTTCATTGTTGTTTTTTTTCCGCCCCCTGTCTACATCTGCTTTCTCTGTTCCTGTATCAGAGACTTGGGGAGCTATCCTGCATGGCAGTGACAAAATCAGCTTTGTTAGAAGTATGAAGTTGTTTCCAAACTTACTGTTTTAGATTTACTGAACAACAGCAGCAACAATAAATCTAGTTATTATCCTTGAAGTCAGAGGTTAGGTGGGTACAGCTCTTTGGGAGGGAGTAAGGGAAAGAGAGAAGAGCACAAGTTGTCTTTGGGAATGGATCTCTTCGTTGCCCTCAAGAGAGAAGGGAATGTAGATCTGAATCGGATGGGTGAGTATTTTCTGCAGGCTCGAATTGAGGAATCTTAGATGAATCTTACCACACATGAGGGCTGTGTCCTTTCCCAGTCAGAGACCAGATCTTGGCAAAGCAGACCTGCCTCTTTTGGCGCTTAGTTCTTTTCATATTAAGTCCTGGATCTGGTCTTGGCTTTCTCAGCTTTTCCACTGCAGGCAACGAGTGCCTTGTTTTTCTGTTAACCAAGGAGGCCATATGGCTTTCACAGTGAGCTTTCAGCCACTCTTGGTCTTTTGTTTTCTTTTTCCAAAGAATCACTCCTGCCTAACAAGAACTGCCCATGAGTTACTATTTCCCTCCAAACACCTGATACCTCACACCTAGTGCTAGTGAATATCCATCTACAAAAATACATCCCACTTTATTACTGGTGCTAGTTTTAGTAATAGCACGGTTACCTGTGCTGGGGCTAACAAGTGGTGGGGGTCGTCATTTCCAAGTGGGTGGTCAGCGATCCAGCTCCAAAACCCCATCCCAGGTTTATGGGTACTTCTGGTACCGGCTGTCATGGGTTGGGTTCCCTAGGATGCAGACTCTGAGATGGAGATCGGTATGCAATAGGCTGACTGGTGAACTTGGCATCAGTTCCTGTAGGAGAGAAGGGAAGGGAAGGACAGGAAGAAAGTTGGGGCAGAAGGAGAAGTTGAATAGCAATGCAGTTTCAGTGAAGTCCTCAGCAAACCTATGGGCAGCCCTGAAGTTGGAATGACTCTTCTGTATTGTTCCGAATTGGGCTGAGAGTGCTGGACTGCACTATGATCAGCCATGCAGTGTGGACTCCTCTGGGAGTGTGGTGCACCCTCGTTACTCAGGCCATCCCTCTAAGGGTCTGAAAGCTGAGGGCTTTTTCCTACAGCACTTCCAGAGCCAGGGAATAGTCCTTCACTCACAAGTAGAGAACAAGGTGGCACACTATAGCATCCACATATGGATCCCTAGGGCTTCCCTGGTGGCTCAGATGGCAAAGAGGCTGCCTGCAATGCGGGAGACCTGGGTTTGATCCCTGGGTTAGGAAGATCCCCTGGAAGAGGGCATGGCAACACTCTCCAGGAATGCCTGGAGAATTCCATGCACAGAGGAGTCTGGTGGGCTACAGTCCATGGGGTTGCAAAGAGCCGGACACAACTGGACGACTAACACTTTCATGTTTTCATGGATCACTATGTGCATTTCCAAAGTTTTGTCCGGTGACTAGAGCACAGTGAATACTCTAAACTTTTTTTCTAAATTGATAAGTGTTGCCCTGTGAGCTGAGTTCTGCTATACTTTGTGTTTGGTTCTCTTTAAATATGGCTTCTCAGGCTTAACACCCAGAGACTTGAGATGATGAAGGCTCACTCCAGAGGTCAGTTACTAGTGGAAACCACTTTCCCCACCCAGCCCCCATCATAAGGCAGCTTCTCTCCCTGGGACTTTCTCCATTTGCAGCCTCCTCCTGGTCTACCATGGGGCCGTTACAGCATCTGAGTGTGCCCAGAACCCTGACCGAAAGCCCTGTCAGAATGGGTCTGGCTTGACCTCTGTTTTCTGGGATCTGCCTCTGCCACTTGTGCATGGCTTTTGCTCCAAGTTTTGATTTTAGCCTTTTGGTTAA
>NW_011489308.1:13514-15899 GCF_000754665.1 Bison bison bison | reverse complement strand
ATTAATTCTTTGTCAGTTGCTTCATTTGCTACTATTTTCTCCCATTCTGAAGGCTGTCTTTTCACCTTGTTTATAGTTTCCTTTGTTGTTCAGAAGCTTTTAATTTTAATTAGGTCCCATTTGTTTATTTTTGCTTTCATTTCCAATATTCTGGGAGGTGGGTCATAGAGGATCCTGCTGTGATTTATGTCGGAGAGTGTTTTGCCTATGTTCTCCTCTAGGAGTTCTATAGTTTCTAGTCTTATGTTTAGATCTTTAATCCATTTTGAGTTTATTTTTGTGTATGGTGTTAGAAAGTGTTCTAGTTTCATTCTTTTACGAGTGGTTGACCAGTTTTCCCAGCACCACTTGTTAAAGAGATTGTCTTTTCTCCATTGTATATTCTTGCCTCCTTTGTCAAAGATAAGGTGTCCATAGGGGCGTGGATTTATCTCTGGGCTTTCTATTTTGTTCCATTGATCTATATTTCTGTCTTTGTGCCAGTACCATACTGTCTTGATGACTGTGGCTTTGTAGTAGAGCCTGAAGTCAGGCAGGTTGATTCCTCCAGTTCCATTCTTCTTTCTCAAGATTGCTTTGGCTATTCAAGGCTTTTTGTATTTCCATACAAATTGTGAAATTATTTGTTCTAGCTCTGTTAAAAATACCTTTGGTAGCTTGATAGGGATTACACTTAATCTGTAGATTGCTTTGGGTAGTATACTCGTTTTCACTCTATTGATTCTTCTGATCCATGAACACGATATATTTCTCCATCTATTAGTGTCCTCTTTGATTTCTTTCGCCAGTGATTTATAGTTTTCTATATATAGGTCTTTTGTTTCTTTAGGTAGATATATTCCTATTTTATTCTTTTTGTTGCAGTGGTGAATGGAATTGTTTCCTTAATTTCTCTTCCTATTTTCTCATTATTTGTGTATAGGAATGCAAGGGATTTCTGTGTGTTGATTTTATATCCTGCCACTTTACTATATTCATTGATTAGCTCTAGTAATTTTCTGGTGGAGTCTTTAGGGTTTTTTTATGTAGAGGATCATGTCATCTGCAAACAGTGAGAGTTTTACTTCTTCTTTTCCAATTTGGATTCATTTTATTTCTTTTTCTGCTCTGATTGCTGTGTATGCCCCTAATCTTATCTACTCTGCACACATCCATGGCCAGTGGTCTCCCTCACCCTATGACTTAGTGCTTAAAACCCTATCTCTCTCCCAGGACCCTATATGGAATCTAATTTCAATTATATCCCCTAAATATTTCTCTGTTCTTAATTTTTTCCTGTCCTAATTGCTAAAATCTTAATCTAGGCTGTGATCAGTTCTTACCCAGACCACGAGAGTGGTCTCCCAATAGTTCTGCTTCTCCCCTTTCCAGATGCCCACCACCCTGCTGCCAAATGCTGGAACAGAGCTGGTAATATCTTTCAGTCTTAGGACAACCCCCTTTAAAAGCCTCAACTGCTTTCACACCAAGTCACATGCTTCTGCACATGCTATTTTCTTTACTTGGAATTCCTGAGACATTTCTGGTCAAGTGTCAGCTCCTCTGGGAAGTCTTCCCCAGCATCCAGCAAGAGAAACTCACTCATTCCTGTGTGTTTCCAACTGAGCACTGTGCACATTACTCACGATGGATAGTCAATAGGAGTATAAAGATGGTAAATTCTCACTCCTCATTCTTCATAAGCTCACTCTAGATAGAAACAGAAATCAGTAATTACAAAACGTTCACTTTACATAGTGTGTTGAGCGTGTTATGGATTCAAGGACAAAGGGGTAACCAACTTTTCCTTAACCGGGGGCATGGAAGTAATTGAAAGGAGGTGATATTTGAGTTGATACTTGAAGCATGACTAGAACTTCATGAAGTGTTTCAAGGGTGAAAGGGCATCCATGTAGAGAAACTAGTATTTGCAAAGGCATAAAAGCTTGGGAAAGGTTAGAATATTTGGAGAATTTATAAATAGTTTCTTATTGTTCCAAGGCAAGGTATGTAAGGCAGCAGTGGAAGCCAGGCAAAGTCAGATCAGGAGAGGCCTTAGCAGCCAGAGTAGAAACTTTCCATTTTACTCGATGTGAATGTCTATCATAGAGTTAAAGCTAAGTGTTTATTCATCTTTGTATCACCTCTGGGAAATGGCACCAGGTAGGCACACAGTAGGCCTGATATTTATATTTCTGCAAGAAGATCCAACCAGTCCATCCTAAAGGAAATCATCCTGAATATTCATTGGAAGGACTATGCTGAAGCTGAAACTCCAATACTTTGGCCACCTGATGCGAAGAACTGACTCATTGGAAAAGACCCTGATGCTGGGGAAGATTGAAGGCAGGAGAAGAAGGGGACAACAGAGGATGAGATGGTTGGATGGCATCACTGACTCAATGG
>NW_011489308.1:8621-10350 GCF_000754665.1 Bison bison bison | reverse complement strand
TTCTTTGTCATAAGGATTATATTGAGCTGATTATTTGAGAAACAGCAGATATAGGAGATCTTTATCAGGAGGAGTTACCTTTGGTAAGGGATATTTACATTTGTAAAGGAAATTTCCATTTCTAAGCCACCTCCCTTTTGGCACCAGGAAGAGAAATGTGACTAAATCAAAAGAGAATCTTCTCAATGGAGAAGGCAGCAACCTAAATCTACATAACTAACTGTACCCTTTTCCCAGTAACCTCCCATAGTTGAACTCTCCCCCCCTACACACACACCTTTTTTTTTCCCCATATCATGTTGTCTTTTAAAAGTATTGTTACTATTGAAGTACAGCTGATGTGTTGTATAATATTATATAAGTTACAGGTGTACAGTATAGTGATTCACAATTTTTAAAGTTCATACTCCATTTATACTCATGCACTTCCCTGGTGGCTCAGACAGTAAAGAATCCCCCTGCAATGCAGGAGACCTGGGTTCAATCCCTGGGTTGGGAAGATCCCCTGGAGGAAGGCATGGCAACCCACTTCAGTATTCTTGACTGGAGAATCTACATGGACAGATGACCCTGGCGGGCTACAGTCCATGAGGTCACAAAGAGTTGGATACGACTGAGCAACTAAGCACATACTCATGGCAAAATGTTGGCTATACCTTTCTTTCTTGTGTCTTTAGCAGAACATGGTATTTAAGTTGGTGACTTAGACCACCTTGGGAAGTTGCTCACTCTCCTTGGGTATTTCCCATGTATATGTGAGGTATACATGTTGATAAACTTCTGCACTGTTTTTCTCTTGTTAGTTTGTCTTTTATTAGAGAAGATCTATGCCAAGAACTTTTTCCTCCCCTACAGCTGCTCTCAAATTACAATCCAAAAGACAGTCTCTGTCCTTATTTGTGACTCTTCTTCAGTTCCGTTCAGTTCAGTCACCCAGTCGTGTCCGACTCTTTGCGACCCCATGAACTGCAACACACCAGGCCTTGCTGTCCATCACCAGCTCCCGGAGTTTATCCAAACTCACGGACATTGAGTCAGTGATACCATTTAACCATCTCATCCTCTGTCGTCCCCTTCCTCCCACCTTCAATCTTTCCCAGCATCAGGGTCATTTCCAATGAGTCAGCTCTTCGCATCATGTGGCCAAAATATTGGTTTCAGCTTTAACATCAGCCCTTCCAATGAACACCCAGCACTGATTTCCTTTAGGATGGACTGGTTGGATCTCCTTGCAGTCCAAGGGACTCTCAAGACTCTTCTCCAACACCACAGTTCAAAAGCATCAATTCTTCTGTGCTCAGCTTTCTTTATAGTCCAACTCTCACATCCATACATGACCACTGGAAAAACCATAGCCTTAACTAGACAGACCTTTATTAACAAAGTAATGTCTCTGCTGTTTGATATGCTGTCTAGGTTGGTCATAACTTTCCTTCCAAGGAGTAAGCGTCTTTTAATTTCATGGCTGCAATCACCATCTGAAGTAATTTTGGAGCCCAAGAAAATAAAGTCAGCCACTGTTTCCACTGTTTCCCCATCTATTTGCCATAAAATGGTGGGACCGGATGCCATGATCTTCGTTTTCTGAATGTTGAGCTTTAAGCCAACTTTTTCACTCCCCTCTTTCACTTTTATCAAGAGGCTCTTTAGTTCTTCTTCACTTTCTGCCATAAGGGTGGTGTCATCTGCATATCTGAGGTTATTGATATTTCTCCCGGCAATCTTGATT
>NW_011489308.1:4134-5707 GCF_000754665.1 Bison bison bison | reverse complement strand
AAAAAGTCAAACGAAGAATAACATTTCATGACATGTAAAAATTGCATTAAATCCAAATTCCAGTTTCCATAAACAAAGTTTTATTAGAACACAGCACACCCATCCATTTGCATGTTGTCTATGGCTGCTTTGTAGCCAAAGGGCACAATCAAATAGTTGCAAGAGACGATTTGGCCCACTGAGCCTAAAATATTTACTATTTGGTCCTTTACAGAGAAAGTTTGCCAGCCACTAGTGAGGAGTGTTCCTTCCCAAAGTGTGTTCTCAGGAATGGTCTGGCTAGGTGCTCTGCATAAATTTTTTTATTTGGCTTCCATGGTCAAATACGTTAGGCAGTCATGACAACTCACTTGAGGTAATTGAGTCTATGTTGATGTATTAAAGAATCTGAGAAGTCTTGAAGTAAATATATCCTGTTTAACTATTTTAAGCCACTTTCCAAAACTTCTTTGACCTTAAGCAATCCCTTCTCTTTACATTACAAAAACTCATGAACTTCCCATGGGACTGAGAGGGACTCTAGCCTAGAAGATTTGCATGGGACCTCCTTATAGGTAGGAAGTATTTTCAAGCAAGGTTCTGTTGCAGGAAGGGGGACCCCTTCCAGGGCCTGAAACTGGGCTCTTGTCTAACACTTGGAAATGTATTGTTCAAGGAGACACACGTGCTGACAAAGCAAGAGATTTTATTGGGAAAGGGAGCCCAGATGGAGAGCAGTAGGCTAAAGGAACCAGGAGAACATGGCTTGCAGTCTCAGTTTTATGGTGATGGGATTAGTTTCCGGGTTGTCCTTAGCCAATCATTCTGACTCAGAGTCCTTCCTGGTGGTGCACACTTTGTTCAGCCAAGATGGATGCCGGAGAGAAGGATTCTGGGAGGTGGGTGGACAGGTTGTGTCTCCTTTCAACCTTGCCCAAACTCTTCCGGTTGGTGGAGGCTTATTAGTTCCCTGTTCCTTACCAGGACCTCCTGTCGTAAAACAACTCATGCAAATGGTTCTCCAGGCAAGAACACTGGAGTGGGTTGCCATTCCCTTCTCCAGGGAATCTTCCGAACCCAGGGATTAAACCCACATCTCTTGGGTCTCCTGAGTTGCAAGCAGATTCTTTACCATCTGAGCCACTAGGGAAGCCTCACACCCCCACCTTCCTTCCCCTCCCCCACTTAACTGGTACATTTTTTAAACTGCATGGTAACGATACTCTGCATAAAGTCACAGTGCTGGTGTCTTGACCAAAAAAATTTAAAAGGTGGTTGCAAATCATATTCAGAAAATGGTTTTGAGGCAGAAGAAAGATTGTTCCACAATAGCCCCTTATAAATACCTCTTGATAGAAAAATGGAGTTTAACTCTGCACTTACAATTTTAATTATACTTTATAACAGAATATTTGATAACATTGAGGAAAAAATTGGCGTTTTTTTAGTATTAGTTTTTATTTTCCTCTATAAAACTTCTAAAAAATGGAATTATCAGTCTTTCTCTGCTGCTAAGTCACTTCAGTCGTGTCCGACTCTGTGCGACCCCATAGACTGCAGCCTACCAGGCTTCTCCATCCATGGGGTTCTCCAG
>NW_011489308.1:3369-4034 GCF_000754665.1 Bison bison bison | reverse complement strand
ATGGAAACTGGAATTTGGATTTAATGCAATTTTTACATGTCATGAAATGTTATTCTTCGTTTGACTTTTTAAAAAACTATTTTAAAATGTGAAAAGCATTCTTAACTCACGAGCCATACAAAAACAGGCAGGGGACCAGATTTGACCTACAGGCTGTACTTTGCCAACCGTTGCTTTAGTGAGATGTACTATTTGTGTATTTTTTCCTTAATGTTAGTCGCTCAGTGTGTCCAACTTTGGAACCCCATGGACTGTAGCCTGCTAGGCTCCTCTGTCCATGGGATTCTCCAGTCAAGAACACTGGAGTGGGTTGCCATTCCCTTCTCCAGGGAATCTTCCGAACCCAGGGATTAAACCCACATCTCTTGGGTCTCCTGAGTTGCAAGCAGATTCTTTACCATCTGAGCCACTAGGGAAGCCTCACACCCCCACCTTCCTTCCCCTCCCCCCCTTAACTGGTACATTTTTTAAAATGCACAGTAACAATACTCTGCATAAAGTCACAGTGCTGGTGGCTTGACCAAAAAAAATTTAAAAGGTGGTTGCAAATCATATTCAGAAAATGGTTTTGAGGCAGAAGAAAGATTGTTCCACAATAGCCCCTTATAAATACCTCTTGATAGAAAAATGGAGTTTAACTCTGCACTTACAATTTTAATTATACT
>NW_011489308.1:0-347 GCF_000754665.1 Bison bison bison | reverse complement strand
TTCAGCTTCAACATCAGTCCTTCCAATGAATATTCAGGGTTGATTTCCTTTAGGATGGACTGGTTTGATGTCCTTGCAGTCCAAGGGACTCTCAAGAATCTTCTCCCGTACCACAAATCGAAGGCATCAACTCTTTGGCGCTCAGCCTTCTTTATGGTCCAACTCTCACATCCGTATATGAAATCTTGTCTTAGGATGTGTGCATGCGTACTAAGTCGCTTCAGTCATGTCCAGCTCTTCGCAGCCCTATAGACCATACGTAGCCCTCTAGGCTCCTCTGTCCATGGGATTCTCCAGGCATGAATACTGGGGTGAATTCCCTTGCCTTCCTCCCGGGCATCTTCCTA
>NW_011489307.1:4389-5587 GCF_000754665.1 Bison bison bison | reverse complement strand
CCCAAATCATCACACCCTCTCCCTATCCCACAGAGTCCAAAAAACTGTTCTATACATCTGTGTCTCTTTTGCTGTCTCGCATACAAGGTTATCATTACCATCTTTCTAAATTCCATATATATGCGTTAGTATACTATATTGGTGGTTTTATTTCTGGCTTACTTCACTCTGTATAATAGGATCCAGTTTCATCCACCTCATTAGAACTCTTCAGGCCAGGAGGGAATGGCAAGACATACTTAGAGTGATGAAAGAAAATAACCTGCAGCCCAGATTACTGTACCCAGCACGGATCTCATTCAAATATGAAGGAGAAATCAAAAGCTTTACAGACAGACAAAAGCTGAGAGAATTCAGCACCACCAAACCAGCTCTCCAACAAATGCTAAAGGATATTCTCTAGACAGGAAACACAAATAAGGTGTATAAACTCGAACCCAAAACAATAAAGTAAATGGCAACGGGATCATAGTTATGAATAATTACCTTAAATGTAAATAGGTTAAATGCCCCAACCAAAACACAAAGACTGGCTGAGTGAATAAAAAAACAAGACCCTTATATATGTTGTCTACAAGAGACCCACCTCAAAACAGGGGACACATACAGACTGAAAGTGAAGGGCTGGAAAAAGATATTCCACCCAAATAGAGACCAAAAGAAAGAAGGAGTAGCAATACTCATATCAGATAAAATAGATATTAAAACAGAGGCTGTGAAAAGAGGCAAAGAAGGACACTATATAGTGATCAAAGGATCAATCCAAGAAGAAGATATAACAATTATAAATATATATGCACCCAACATAGGAGCACCACAATATGTAAGACAAATGTTAACAAGTATGAAAGGGGAAATTAACAATAACACAATAATCGTGGGAAAATTTAGTACCCCACTTACACCTATGGATATATCAACTAAGCGGAAAATTAACAAGGAAACACAAACTTTAAATGATACAATAGACCAGTTAGACCTAATTGATATCTATAGGACATTTCACCCCAAAACAATGAATTTCACCTTTTTCTCAAGTGCACACAGAACCTTCTCCAGGATAAATCACATCCTGGGCCATAAATCTAGCCTTGGTAAATTCAAAAAAATTGAAATCATTCCAAGCATCTTTTCTGACCACAATGCAGTAAGATTAGATCTCAATTACAGGAGAAAAACTATTAAAAATTCCAAATAT
>NW_011489307.1:0-557 GCF_000754665.1 Bison bison bison | reverse complement strand
CCATGGCTGCAGTCACCATCTGCAGTGATTTCGGAGCCAAAAAAAAAAGTCTGACACTGTTTCCACTGTTTCCCCATCTGTTTCCCATAAAGTGATGGAACTGGATGCCATGAGCTTCGTTTTCTGAATGTTGAGCTTTAAGCCAAATTTTTCACTCTCCACTTTCACTTTCATCAAGAGGCTTTTTAGTTCCTCTTCACTTTCTGCCATAAGGATGGTGTCATCTGCATATCTGAGGTTATTGATATTTTCCCCTGCAATCTTGATTCCAGCTTGTGTTTCTTCCAGTCCAGCGTTTCTCATGATGTACTGTGCATACTCATTATCATAGAAATGCAAATCAAAACCACAGTGAAGTACCATTTCACGCCAGTCAAAATGGCTGTGATCCAAAAGTCTACAAGCAATAAATGCTGGAGAGGGTGTGGAGAAAAGGGAACCCTCTTACACTGTTGGTGGGAATGCAAACTAGTACAGCCACTATGGAGAACAGTGTGGAGATTCCTTAAAAAACTGGAAATAGAACTGCCTTATGACCCAGCAATCCCACTGCTGGG
>NW_011489306.1:13153-15517 GCF_000754665.1 Bison bison bison | reverse complement strand
ATAGACTCACACATAACAAATACCCTTCCACTGTTGACTATACCTAAATTTCAGCAAACGCAGGGATAGATGAATCTCTTATTCAGTCAAACTCACTGTTGATTCTTTGCTCTCATGTTTCTTCCATGTCAAAATCCTGCTTCTCTTGAATAAGTTATCTTAGGTCCTTTCCCTTTTACTCTAAATTAGAACATCTTGAATTATCTAATGCCAATTTTCTATTCAAGTTTCAAACTTTCTTCAATTTAACTCATATCCTCTCTGTACGTGTGGGCATAACCTCCTGTTGGACATGAGGTATCTAACAAAAATTACACTCAAATGGATTCAATGATATATTCCAGGGTGTTTTTAAACTTCTCTCTACCACTTTACCTTAGCTAATTTTGAGTTCAACATGGTGTGTGTTCAAGGAATGGTGTTAACTATCTTATAACAAATACTCTGGGCTATCACAGTTAGGTAATACCGGATTTTAAAAAAATGACAGATTGTTCATGTGGGTCAGTTAAATTCACACAGAGAAAACCTATTTCTCTGTTTTATATTATACGCCTAAATGAGATCAGCTGTCTTACCAATGCCTGATATTTCACTTCCCCCTTTTTTTACTAAGACATGACTTTAGACACCATAAGAATATTATTATAATGAGTAAAATGGTTTTACACCCAGCTTTCTATGTTCATACAGTTTTCCTCATACTACTTCATTTTTTAACTGCCCAGTTGACTCCTAGCTTGTTTCAATATGATCCATAGGACGACTCTTAAATAAGAAAATCAATCTTGCTAAACTGCTCATACCTTCTTAAAATAACCAGAAACATGTTTTGCCCCCAAATACATAAGCTCCATCTATACCAATGGCTGTTCTACCTTCATCTCTCTCTTTGACACTGAGATGGTGTGATCACTCACCTAGAGTCAGACATTCTGGAGTGTGAAGTCAAGTGGGCCTTAGGAAGCAACACTATGAACAAAGCAAGTGGAGGTGATGGAATTCCAGCTAACCTATTTCAAATCCTAAATGATGCTGCTGCTAAAGTGCCACACTCAACATGCCAGCAAATTTGGAAAACTCAGCAGTGGCCACAGGACTGGAAAAGGTAAGTTTTCATTCCAATCCCAAAAAAGGGCAAACCCAAAGAATTTTCAAACTACCACACAATTGCATGCATCTCACGCACTAGCAAAGTAATGCTCAAAATCCTCCAAGGTAGGCTTCAAAAGCACATGAACCAAGAATTTCCAAAAAAAAAAAAAAAGAATTTCCAAATGTACAAGCTAGATTTAGAAAAGGCAGAGGAACCAGAGACCAAATTGCCAACATTCGTTGAATCATAGAAAAAGCAAGGGAATTCCAGAAGAACATCTACTTCTGCTTCATTGACTATGCTAAAGCCTTTGACTATGCAGATCACAACAAACTATGGAAAATTCTTAAAGCGATGGAAATACCAGACCACCTTTTCTCCTCCTGAGAAACCTATTTGCAGGTCAAGAGACAATAGTTAGAACCAGACTTGGAACAATGGACTGGTTCAAAATTGGGGAAGGAGTATGTCAAGGCTGTATATTGTCACCCTATTTATTAAACCCATATGCAGAATACATCATGCAAAATGCTGGGCTAGAAGCACAAGCTGGAATCAAGGTTGCTGGGAGAAATATCAATAACCACAGATCAGATGACACCACCCTTACGGCAGAAAGAGAAGAGAAACTAAAGAGCCTCTTGAGGAAAGTGAAAGAGGAGAGTGAAAAAGTTGGCTTAAAACTCAACATTCAGAAAACTGAGATCATGGCATCCAGTCCCATCACCTCATGCCAAGTAGATGGGGAAATAATGAAAACAGTGACGAACTTTATTTTCTTGAGTTCCGAAATCACTGGATGGTGACTGCAGCCATGAAATTAAAAGACACTCGCTCCTTGGAAGTAAAACTTTTACAAACCTACACAGCATATTAAAAAGCAGATACATCATTTTGCTGACAAAAGTCCGAATAGTCAAAGCTATGGTTTTTCCAGTAGTCATTTATGGATGTGAGAGTTGGAACATAAAGAAGGCTGAGCACTGAAGACTCTCAAGAGTCCCTTGGACAGCAAGGAGATCAAACCAGTCAATCCTAAAGGAACTCAAAACTGAATATTCATTCGAAGGACTGAAGCTGAAGCTCCAATCCTTTGGCCACCCAATGCGAAGAACTGAATCATTGGAAATGACTCTGATTCTGGGAAAGATTGATGGCAGGAGGAGAAGGGGATGACAGAGGATGAGATGGTTGGATGTCATCACCAATTGAATGGACATGAGTTTGAGCAAACTCCAAGAGATAGTGAAGGACAGGGAAGACTGGCT
>NW_011489306.1:12104-12648 GCF_000754665.1 Bison bison bison | reverse complement strand
TGTTGACTTCTTGGCATCCATAGTAACACTTCTTTTCTTGTAGGACACAGATTATGTAATGAAAAAGTACATACCAAGACAGTTCATGATCAGAGCTATATCTTTATTACCTTATTGTTTTATTAATTTATTACTTTATTATTATGTGCACTCAGTTCCAGCATGGAACCAACTAAAAGTAAAATATTTTTCTCAATTTCGGGCTACTTGTCCCAACTAAAGAATAGAAAGTCTCTGGGAAGTAGTCCTGAATGATTTGCATAGGCTGATCAGATTAGATCAGTCGCTCAGTCATGTCCGACCCTTTGCAACCCCATGAATCACAGCATGCCAGGCCTCCCTGTCCATCACCAACTCCCAGAGTTCCCTGAGACTCTCGTCCATCGAGTCAGTGATGCCATCCAGCCATCTCATCCTCTGTCTTCCCCTTCTCCTCTTGCCCCTAATCCCTCCCAGCATCAGAGTCTTTTCCAATGAGTCAACTGTTCGCATGAGGTGGCCAAAGTCTGGAGTTTCAGCTTCAGCATCATTCATTCCGAAGAAA
>NW_011489306.1:6954-10366 GCF_000754665.1 Bison bison bison | reverse complement strand
ATAATATTGAGCTAAAAATATTATCATAAGATGGCAAAGAGTAATTAGTAATAATATCTGCTGCCATGCATCGGTTCCTGCTTTTTGCTAATGCTTTACATTGATTTTCTCAATATTCACAGCATTTATATTCTATATAAATGTAGAAACAGAGACTCAGAGAGGTTAGGTAATTTGCCCATGGTTACCCAATGAATAAGTTGGTCAAGATGAGATTCAAACCCAAGTGTCTTTCTCCCACCACTCTGATTTACTTAAGTCCCTTCCATTAATGCAGCCTAGCCCTTAAAACAAGTATCAATGTGATGGACCCACAAAATAAGCAAGCTGAGCTCTGCATTTACATGGCGAAGAAAGCAGTTTCTTCTGACATTTTGTATCTGCTGTATTATCTACAGATATTTTCTGCTTTCAAGTTTTCAAGAGAAAATTGTGGAAAGTTACAGAATTCTGAGAAGATACTAATAATTGATTTGTGCCTGCTATATGTCAAGTACTTTACATATAACTTATTTTCAGGACAGCCCTTCAAGTTTTATAGTATCACTGCCACTTAACACATGAGAAAACCAAAGCCTACTTTAGTATTCTAGCAATTGGAGGCATTTTGGTCCTGATGTCCTCTTCCCCAATCCTCCCCTCTTCTGAAGCATAATGTCATAAATGATTTTTAAATTAAAATTAAATGGAAAAAAGACTACTTGTAAAACCCTTTTCAGTATTATTAAAGGCAAAACTATGAAATCCTACCATTAGTCAAGACTGAGTGTGCCAAATTTAAGTTTTACCAAATGAAACAAATAATTATTTTCATATCTTAAAGGTATCAAGCCATACTTCACTTTATTTGCCAATAGCTGTATTAGTGAAATGTACCCATATCAGACACAGTAGCTAAGAAAAGGAGGCTGCTTCTTTATCTGTGGGCATCAATTGCCTAATGATACAGATTTCTCCCTTCATCCCTCCCTTGATTATACACTAATTTGTTTCTACCTGTTATTTATTGCAACAATAATGCTGTGTAGCAAATCACCCCAAAACTCAGGAACTTTAAAACACTAAGCCTTTATTTAGGTCAGGAGTCTGTGGGTTGACATTCTAAGCCACACTCAGATGGATGATTCTGATGTTAGGTGGGCTTACTCACATGTCTGGCAATTGGTAAATGATAGTTAGGCCATAGGGGTGTCAGGGACACATGTCTTTCATCATGCAGCAGTCTAAACTATGAATGTTATTATGTTGAAGGGAGAGTAGCAAGAAAAAAAAGGCAGAAGCAGACAAGTATTTTTTAAAGCCTTCAACTTATATTAAATTTTCTACTTTCAAATTAGCAAAATAGTCACAAGGCCAAGCCCAATATCTACAAAGATCAATGATATGGGGAGGTCTGATATAGATGGCCTTTAGTGCAATCCATATATCATAGTCCACTCTTGTAATAATTGTTCACAACATTCCTACATGCAAAATATGCTTTCTTCCAACGAGGATCTCAAAACTTTCATTCAGTCACAACGTCAGACCTAGAATCCAGTATCTCATGATCTATGATCAGATGCTGACATGGCTCCTCAGATGAGGATCCAAAGACCAACAGATTTAAATGAAAATTATCAGTCACCCACATATCCAACATTCAGTGATGACAGTGGCACTGGATACAAAAATACTCGTCCAGAAAGGGAAAGAAAATGTGAAGCTGCTAGCCCTGGTATACAGCCATAGCAATTCCCATTGGGTATATATGACCAGAACCCTACAACTTAGGAATGGGAAATGCTTCTTACATATATTCCATCATGACTCCAGAGAGTGGCTCACCTGCCCATTGTTCTCCATGGCTTTTAACTTTATTATTCTTTTTCCATTCTGCTTGGTCGCTTCTGAAGAGAGAACTTATAATTTCTGAGTAACTTTTTAGTCTGCCTCCTGCTCACTGAATATTGAAGGACTGGTGCTTTTCTGAGTTTTCCACAATCTCATTCTTTTTTAAACCAGACTGGTTGCACTTTTGCCCACACAACCCCTGAAAAACTTTTTGGGCTTCACATAAGTATTTTTCAAGTTCACTTCATAGGCAAAAGCCAAAGTCATAATTATTTTTGAGATAGGCCTCTGTCTCTAAATTTTGTTAGTGTTTCTTTGGAGATATCAGGCTGCTGCAAGGCAATACCCTTAAGATTTCTCCAAAGACTTCTGTCTAGTTGAGAGTGTCTACTTTGTTGCTGTTTAGTTGAGTAAGTCATGTCCAACTCTTTTGTGACCGCATGGACTGTAGCCCGTCAGGGTCCTCTATCCATGGGATTTTGCAGGCAAGAATACTGGAGTGGGTTGCCATTTCCTTCTCCAGAAGATCTTCCCAACCCAGGGATTGCACCTGTGTCTCCTTCATTGGCAAGAGAGATTCTCTACCACTCAGCCACCAGGGAAGCCTGAGGATCTATTTAGAAATCCCTTAATTCTATCAAATATCTTAACACAGTCTTACAAAACTGTTTTGGTCTTTAGTACTAAGATCACATCTTTCTGGGTGTTCCCTGGATTTAATCTGTTACTAGTATGAGAGGCTATAGATGAGAAAAAATGTTTCTTCTAATCCAGTGAGTTGTTATATTCTCTAAATTTTACTTAAAAACTGGCCAGTTTTTTCTTTAACTCATTTCTTTCTTGTTGTTATGCACAGCAAGTAAGAGCCAGGTGATATTTTCAATATTATGTTTGGCAATACCTTAACTCAAGTATAAATGGTAATTTGGTATATTTTCTATATTCTGTTACAACATTTATCAAATGTTTCACTAAATAACATGTTTCGCCATTTATCCAAGTGCTATAGCAGCTTTCTCACCATTGTTTCAGCCTCCATTCTTTCAACACTGTCTTCCTAGTCTCTACCTACTGCCTTTCCCAAAGCCAAGGACACATATTTCAGATTTTTATTACAATATTTTGCTTCTAAAAGGACAAATATCTCTATTTGTTAACTAGTTCCACAATAATGCTATATAACAAAACAAATCAAACTCAAGAATGCAAATCACTAAGCATTTCTTAGCTCACAAGTCTCTGGGTTAGGGATTTAGAATGAACGTCTCTGGCCCATGCTTCTGGTCTAAGCTGAACTCCCTCACATGTTTGGAGGTTGGCTGCCTGTCAGCCAGGACAAAAGCCATCACTGGGCCAGCTGGTGTCTCACATCATCCAGCAAACTATCCAGGGAATTTTACCATGGTGAAGGCAAGGAAAAATAGAAAAGTGGAAACACTAAGTACTTTTTCAAGCTACTGATGGCATCAAATTTTCTAGTGTTTCACTGACCTAAATAAGTTTCATGATCAAGTCAATATGAGAAAACACTGCCAAATGATGTTGACACATAGAAACATGAAAAATTAAGGCCATTAAT
>NW_011489306.1:3809-5824 GCF_000754665.1 Bison bison bison | reverse complement strand
TTCACCTTTCACTTTCACTTTTAGCAAAGTTAAATTATATAAGAGAGTTATCAACTATAATCACCATGTTATATATTATATCCTCAGGCCTTGTTCATCTTATAACTAAAAGTTGATACCCTTTTACCAATCTCTCCCTATTTTGCCCACTCCCAGCCCCTGTTATCCACTTATTTTTGGCTATGCTTTTGACTTTTCTTTTTTTTACTACATACAAGTGGTACCATGTGGTATTTGTCTCTGTCTGGCTGGCTTATTTCACTTAGCATAATGCTCTCCAGGTTCATATTTTCTTTATCCATTCATCTGTCAAATGGACATTTAAGTTGTTTCCATTTCTTGGCTATTTGTGAATAATGCTCTTATGAACACAGGAGGATGACAGATGGTTTTTCATTTTAAATTCAATACATCACAAATAAATCTAGCCTGGAAGTGAGTTGGAAATTAGCACATGATCCAGTACTTTTTGCCTTTCAATGATATTACATTTGCATCTAGATGTTTCTTTTGCTTTCATGTGTGTTGACCATGCAAATAAACAGTTTATAAAGGTTCATCTGTGCCAAAGCCCAATTCAAAACGGTATAGGCTTAATGAGAGTCTAGCATAAGACCTGATTTTTTTTCTAGCATTTCCTATATATAGACTTACTATCCCAGTTTGCTGGGGATTGAGGGAGTTCCCAGAATGCAGGATTTTCAGCGCTAAAATTAGGAAAACAAACCAAGACAAGTTGGTCACCGTAGGGAGAACTTGAATCCATGTTGCAGAAAGAAATACTGAGAGTTTCAGGACATTTACCCAGGAGAAGGTATGATAAATTCTTCTGTGTATACTTAAAGACTCTATTATTTTCTTTATATCCCCAAGAAGTTATAAGGATTTGGAGGTAAAGTTACGCATTGTGATTCAATATAACAACAACAAAAAAAGACTTATAATCAAAGCAGCCTAAAGGTGAAATGAGATAGATCAAGAAGTTCCTGAAAATTCTCAGGTTATGGGCAGCATTTGGTATAAAGATATACCAGGAATGTTGCAGAGAGGATTCAAATTTTGGGAAGAGGAGAAGGGGAGAAGGGGTTTAGATTACATGGCCTTTATGATTCCTTCCAATTCTGCTTATATCTTCTACAATTCTGCTTATATCTTCTATGATTCTATTACGATCATAGGATATTTTAAGACACAACTAAGTCTGAAGAGTAAGTTTGAAAAATTTACATTCATTTTCAAAAAGTAACAGAAGAATTTTGAAACAGCAAAATAAGGAGAATGATAGGGCAGGGGAGAAACTGAAATTAGTCTGAGGTTAGTGTAACAGGTGATGTAAGCTGTCAAGTCATTTCTGAAGCAGGCAGCCTCAGATAAGAGATCAGCCATGGGTGAAGAAAGATCATTTTAGAAGAGAATGAGAAACAGTCACTGAGGATGGTAAAGTAATTCAAGCATTAAATTAATTCTTACATGTTTACCAAAGGGATGACAAAAAATATGCCTACACCTCTTTGTCTCAAGAAAAGTGTTTAAGTTACCAGGGTGACTGAAATGCCAAGTATCCAAACAAGATCAGTGCCAAGTATTAACCCTAAGTTTGCCTGCACCAAATTTCTATATCATCTCAGACAGAAACATTAAGCCCATCCTTGACACTTTGCTTTTGGGTTAAGTAGCACCAGGAACTAGCAAAATGGAAGTCAGAGTTATGCCCAAAGTACTTCCATCTATTCGGCACCAACCAGTTTTAGTGCCTAAGGGATAGAAGATTGAATGAAAAAGAATGGGCTAAACCTCCAGATCCTAAGCCCCTAATACAAGCCTGAATTTTATTTTCAAAACCTTGCTTTCACATCATAACACAGTCTACTGTGTTCATTTTTTGATCATTTGCAAAACTTGTCTACCCCAGTTTCTTATCTATGTTAAGGATGAGTTTTGTCTTCAAAATAATCAAGACATGATACAGGGTGCTCGGGGCTGGTGCACTGGGATGACCCAGAGGGATGGGATGG
>NW_011489306.1:0-317 GCF_000754665.1 Bison bison bison | reverse complement strand
TTTGAACTGTGATGTTGGAGAAGACTCTTGAGAGTCCCTTGGACTGCAAGGAGATCCAACCATTCCTGATTCTAAAGGAAATCAGTCCTGAATATTCATTGGAAGGACTGATGCTGAAGCTTCAATATTTTGGCCACCTGATGTAAAAAACTGGCTCATTTTAAAAGACCCTGATGCTGGGAAAGATTGAAGGCAGGAGGAGAAGTGGACGACAGAGGATGAGATGGTTGGATGGCATCACCAACTTAATGGACATGAGTTTGAGTAAACTCCGGGTGCTGGTGATGGACAGGGAGGCATGGCATGCTGCAGTCCAT
>NW_011489305.1:25765-26118 GCF_000754665.1 Bison bison bison | reverse complement strand
TGATACTGCCAGTGCTGACCATTACAGGACCTTAGGGAGACAACAAGCTAGAGATGAGAGACAGGAGATACCTATATCTAATGTTTCAGGTTAATGCTTCTTAGTGGTTTTTTCTTTTTTTTTTTTTTATTGTTGAGGTTTTCTCAGCATTTAAAAAAAATTGTTTTTTTAATTGAAGGATAATTGCTGTAAAGAATTCTGTTGTTTTCTGTCAAATCTCACCATGAATATTACATTGAGCCTTGCCCTTTCTTTCTTCTCAAGGACATTCCAAGCATATCAGACCTGAGGACTGCAAGCAACTTTAAGAAGCTTCATATTCAGCAGGTCTTTCCTTTTGAGAATCTGGATAA
>NW_011489305.1:25227-25665 GCF_000754665.1 Bison bison bison | reverse complement strand
TTGACTAGACGGACCTTTGTCAGCAAAGTAATGTCTCTGCTTTTTAATATGCTGTCTAGGTTGGTCGTAACTTTCCTTCCAAGGAGTAAGTGTCTAGGATTTGTTTGATGTTGACATAAAGATCCTTATAATGTGGTAATTCTTGATCAGGGATCTGGAAGCCATACCTGGTTCTTTCCACACTATACCATAACATAAAAAATACTTTCAAGATTGCAAACCTGACTTAGACCTTCTTCAGTGACCTCCTATCCTAGAGTAAGGGCAGGTAACCAATTATTAAAAATGATCAAGGCAATTGTACTTCCAGGCAGCAGTAGCAATTCCTCTGCTGCTTTACATCTTGAAGTATTTTTAGCACCTTTAGGCCACAAACTTAGACAGCCCTTGAAGTGGCTGTTGGTTTGACTCATACTTTAATTTAGCTCTTTTTTCTAT
>NW_011489305.1:24535-25127 GCF_000754665.1 Bison bison bison | reverse complement strand
CCTGTAGCCATTCTTGATTTTTTGAATATCCTGGTACTTTGGTGGTACCTCATTTATATAAGCTATTCAAGAACTGTACCATGTAGATTGAGGAGAAAACAATTCTGTTTACCTTGGCAATGCTCCAACATCTTACTGCTTAATATACAAATTATTAATAAAAGAAGGGAGTGCTACAAAACTAGGTGAGAGAGACGTACTTTTGTTGAGATGGATCACTCAATTCTTACAACAGTACTTTATAAAAGAAGCCTGAGGCAACGTCTTACAGAATTCATATGGTCAGACCACATTGGAATTCTTCTCAAGTGGCTTGATGGCTCTCCTGATAGAAAAAGCTAGCTCCTCCTTTTGTTATTTTCAATCCCTTAATTTCTTGACCTGTATTTTTTGAGGACACAAGGACATTAAAAACCCACGCTCTCAAGCAGGGTCCCCACCCTCCAGGATCTAATGCCTGGTGATCTGAGGTAGAGCTGATGTAATAATAATGGAAATAAAGTGCACAACAAATGTAATGCACTTGAATCATCCCAAAATCATTTCCCCAACCCTGGTCCATGGGAAAATTGTCTTCCATGAAACTGGTCCT
>NW_011489305.1:23181-23281 GCF_000754665.1 Bison bison bison | reverse complement strand
TTTCAGTATACATTGCACTTAGCTTTCCATTTAGATTGTTTTAGTCATTATCATCTATATCTGCTTTGGTAAAAAGAAAAAAAAAAAAAAAACTGCCTCC
>NW_011489305.1:18725-21304 GCF_000754665.1 Bison bison bison | reverse complement strand
TTTTTTGTACAGTTCTTCTGTGTATTCTTGCCACCTCTTCTCAATATCTTCTGCTTCTGTTAGCTCCATACCATTTCTGTCCTTTGTTGAGCCCATCTTTGCATGAAATGTTCCCTTGGTATCTCTAATTTTCTTGAAGAGATCTCTCGTCTTTCCTATTCTATTGCTTTCCTCTATTTCTTTGCATTGATCGCTGAGGAAGGCTTTCTTATCTCTCCTTGCTATTCTTTGGAACTCTGCATTCAAATGGGTATATCTTTCCTTTTCTCCTTTGCTTTTCACTTTGCTTTTTTTCACAGCTATTTGTAAGGCCTCCTCAGCCATTTTGCTTTTTTGCATTTCTTTTTCTTGGGGATGGTCTTGATCCCTGTCTCCTGTACAGTGTCATGAATCTCCATCCATAGTTCATCAGGCACTCTTTCTATCAGAACTAGTCCCTTAAATCTATTTCTAACTTCCACTGTATAATCATAAGGGATTTGATTTAGGTCATACCTGAATGGTCTAGTGGTTTTCCCCAAGTGTTATTAGGCAAGACATTTTCCTGTTTATGCTATAGTTTCCTATTCTGTTGAATGAGGCAGTTATATTAGTTTTATCTCTAAGGACCTAAAAGTGTCAACTTTATACTTTTCTAAGTTCTGTAGAGACAGTTTCTATAGCTCATTAATTTGGGTCTTCCCATAACTCTAGCACAGTACTCAGTTAATACTTCTTCATGGCATTTACATGGTTTCTTTCTTGTTTTCTTTTGTAGCTCCTGGTTGTTCCCTTCATATTTGCCAAATCATTATCTTTCCCTGAAGTAGTGCAAAGAGCAAGAAATGTGAACACACCAAGGAAGATCAACATGCCTGCAATGCTAGCATTTTAGAATAGCAGAATGAAGTAAGTTGTTGTTGGTGTAATCCTATGAGCATTAGTTTAGAGCTAATGTCTGTTTGATGGAGGTTTGTGTGGGATGATGTATAGTGATCCATGGTGGAAGAGGTGCTGAATGTGAGATGGGAGGATGATCAGTAACCTATATTAACAGTTGGTTTCACTAAAGCAACTCAAAAGATAATATAGTCTGTGTACCAGTTGTGTCATAGGGTAATTTAGTTTCACCTTGTCTGTTTATCTTTTCTACATAGATCATTTGCCACACTTAGAGGCCTAAACACATAGAAACTTAAGCCAAAAACGTTTTTGTTTTTTGCTGAAAGGCTGGCCTCTCACTCTTGTGAGCGAATCTGCAGTTCGGATATAATATTAAAGAAAACCTAGTCCCTGAAGCAGCCATTATAATCATCAAAAGTATGACGATTTTATAAAGGAATGGGGAAAAGTGAAGATATAAAATGAGAGAACTAACTAGGCGCTCTCTAAAGGCCCTTTACTATGTATAATGTTCACTTATGTGTGGCAACTTATTTGGCTCTCCGGGAACTCTTGGGAAAGTTGTAGCAGAATGTTGAGGCACATGAGATAATATGAGATAGGAGGTGAGATGAGATGTGAGATTAATGTAAACTGCCACTCATCACGTGAACAACCTTTTGGCAATTTAGAGTCTGATTAGACTTGTCTATTTGTGAAGCTAAAATGAAATCATGTATGTAAGGTGCTTAGTACACTACCTAGTACATGATAGGTAAAAGGTAACCTAAGAAGTTTCATAAGTTCAACTGACACAATACAAGTGACCACTGATACCATCTAGTAGCACAGAGTTGGTGTGGTTTGATTCTATGTAAAAAATTCCCAAAGTAAAAGTTTGTAAGTAGAAGAGTATCTGTGTTGGTGGTAATTGTTGTTATTATAATTATTATTGTTAGTAGTAATATAAATAATATTGACACTAATAACAGATTATTGCAATTATTAATGCACTTTTTTGTTTTCTTCTCTTTGTGATGCTTCTTGTGCCTGTCATGCTCATCACTGTAGTTTGTCTCTTCTATTTCTTACCCTCTTCCATGTCTGCCTTTGCTTATCTTTTAAACTCATAAGTGTGTATTTGTTTGTCTGTTTCTTCTTTGAATGTCTTTGGTCTTTCTTGTCTAAAGTATGTCTTACCCATTTCCATGATTCTCTTGCTAGTTTCTTCTCTGTATATCTTTGTCTCATTTACTTTTTTGTACCCAGGAGTGGTCTGTGTCTTGTCTTAAATGTCTCTCTCTAGTTTTCTTCATTTTGTTACTGATTCTCCTTGCTCTGCTAGATCTAGCTCTTCTTTCACCGTTCTCTGTGAGCCTCTTGAGTTATGTGTGCCTTTTGCTCATTTCTTGCTATGCCTGCCTCTCTTCTTTTTCTCTTTGTGAACTCTGTCACCCGTTCCCCTTGTTGGCTTGACATTTCACCTTTTCTGATACTGGCTACCCTTCTGCTGTTTCTACTCTTTATCTTGCATATTTCTCTTTTCTACATATTCTTTGTGCCTTTCTTGGGCTATTTTCTCTTTTTTTCCTCATGCTTTGTGTGCCCCAGTGTGTCTTTGTTCTTTGTGATTTTCAATTTCAGCATTCATCTCTGTTCTCTTGGTGCTTCTCTCCTTTTGCCTTTCTATTCACTTTTGAGTATTTCTTGAGTCTAGA
>NW_011489305.1:14113-17944 GCF_000754665.1 Bison bison bison | reverse complement strand
TTCAGTTATTGAGGGGAAAGAAAGTGCCAAGCTATCTAGAGAAAATGTGAAGAGATGCTCCACAGGCCAATGAGAAGAATTAGACAAGAAATACACAGATGTGCCAGCAACATCTTACTTATTTGAGCTTGGGTGAGCAGGATACCTGAGGTTTGGGATTCTTACTGTTGGTTATGAAGGAGGATTGGGCCTAACACATAGTGAGGCCCCAAGGAAGGAGCATGAACTCCCTGCTCATAGTAGTGGCCTAATAATGTGGTAAGCTGCATAAGTTTTATCCCTCGGTTTAATACCTACCTCTAGGCTTAAAGGTGAGAAAATCTGGGAATATTTAGCAGGTTTATTCCTTTCATTGATTTTTTTCCTCTTACCATAAGGAAAGATAATTTTAGTGATAATATATATGAAAGCACTGTAAAACACAGAAAAAAAGCAAGACTTTCTCATTAATAATGTATTGGCACTCATGCACAGCTAACATTTGAAAATGCATTGTCAGTTGTGAAGCATTATGTAAATCAAGGGTTATCACACCCTTTTTGTAAAGGATCAGATGGCAATTATTTTATACTTTGCAAGCCATATGGTCTCTCTCTGCTTTTTTTTATTTTTAAAGTGAATATGGTCTGTGGGCCACAGTTTATCACCCCTGGTGTAATTGCCAGGAACTGTGTGCTGAATAATATTAATTTCTTTCTTTGTGCCTGTCCCTGTATGCATTAAGGATGCAATGATTACTTATGGTCATATCCAGGTGATATGAAGAAAAATATATGAATGTGACTTATAAACTATTATGCACTTTAAAAGCTTGTCACAATTTTCAGAGTTGATGAATGAACATTGATTACATGGTATATACATTTCTAGGCACTGTATATACAAAGAACAAAAGCGTGAATAAAGGGCTTTCTCAAAAGTATGTAATACTGTACAGATATTAGGAATTAAGTCTATGATAAATGAGTAATTCATGTATTTGTGGCCATTGTGTTTCTGTGGCTCTGGTGATTCTGAGTACAGATGTAGTATTCCAAGTCACAGAAAAGAAAACATTATTCAGTCGCTAAGTCGTGTCTGACGCTTTGTGACCCCATGAACTGCAGCATGCCAGGCTTCCAAACCCTTAAACTATAAAGCATACTGCAAACACAAGGGATTTAAGCTATTGTGATTACTTATAATGTGCCAGATAACATCCTGGGCACTACAGATGTCAAAGGAAAAGAATATTCTTATTATAGAATAATTAAAAATTTTAGATAGGCCATACATTTTAAAGTGCTTTGTACTAAAGCACTGTATAAATACCAATGGGCTATATGTTTATGAATGAATGAATAAGTATTAATTTCCTTATATATGCCAGCTATTGTTTCAGGTACTGTGAAATCCAAGACAATGCTCCCAAGTGATAAGAGGGATGTTTATGTCCTATACTACTTATATATAAAGAATTAGATATTACTTATTTTAATCAATAAAGACTTTACTGGTGATGTTGAACTAAATTATTACCAGTATATTTCCCAAGGTAATAGGAAAATGTAATGAATGAAATTGAGCTTTCTAACTATAAAATGCTACATAAATATAAAACATTAGGTGTTTTCTCTGTGAACAAAACTTAGGTTGAGACAGACATTTGTTTGTGTGTGTTAGTCGTTCAATCATGTCTGACTCTTGCGACCCCATGGACTGTAACCCACCAGACTCCTCTCTCTGTGGATTTCTCCACACAAGAAAACTGAAGTGGGTTGTCATTCCCTTCTCCAGGGGATATTCTTGACCCAGAAACTGAACTCAGGTCTCCTGCACTGCAGGCAGATTCCTTACCATCTGAGCCACAGGTTCTCATTGTGTGTTTGACCCACTATGAGAAAGGCAATATAAAATTCTCAGTATACAAACTGAGAGTTTAAATACTTGGTAAATGAATGGGTCATTAATATTAGTTGCCTACTATGTGAACTCACTGTTATAGGCACTAAAGAGACACACAAATTTATCATTTTATTGTGCCTACAGTTGAGAATAGGCAATACATACGTTAGTATTTTGTGAACTCTAAGAGTACCATATAAGTGTAACTATTGATTTCCTCAGTTGGTATGCCTAATACTAGGCTTGCAAAATTGTATCATAGCTATTATACCATGAAAAAAGTCAGAAAAAATTTGAGCAAGGATTGTTAATTACTGAACACTTCAAATGTGATACATAAAGGACTAAATGTCTGATGAATGCAAGCCTGGATGATAATTATGTGCCAGTCTCCTTGATAAGCATAAGAGATAAGAAGATAATCCATCTTTACTGTGTTCTGGGCAGCAGAAGGTAATATATAAAATCAATTTGTAGGTCTTAAACTGGCATACATATATAAGCCATATCTGCTGAATGAACATTGATTACTTACTCTCTCTTATTCCAAGAGATAGCAACTAGGGATGCAAAAATTCATTGCCATTATTGTTGAACCTGTAACAGAGATCTGTATAAATTTTACAAAGCTTACTGTTCTATACAGATCTAAAGAATTAACTGTTGGCTTAATGAATGGTTACTGATTACTTTCTATCTATAAAGCTCAAAACTGTGTATGCTCTAGGATATAAAAATGACTCTCCTTATCAGATGCTGTAAATAACATGAGTGGGAATCCAGAATAAAAATTACTTAACCATTGCTCAGCTTATTTGATGATAAAAACATGGGCAGAATGGAATTGTGCAAGGCAGTATGCTGAATGCTGAGCTAGGTGGAAAGATAAAATCCAGACCAGAAGGCCACTTGCTCCCTGGCTTGACTAAAGGAATGGAATTTTTTTGTTTCTTTGTTTAAAGAGCAAGATGTTGTCATTCTCCATTGGTCTTTTAAATGCTGAATGCTGAAGATGGAGGTGAATTCAATCCACTCTGGCCTGGCATAGAGAAATTGAAAGAGTAAAAAATGGTTCAGGTTGGCTTTTAGATTAATTTGATGAACAGCATCTTTTATGTAAAATATATCATTCTAGGTCCTGAGCATAAGAGATATGAAATGGACCTAGTCTAAAGGGCTTTAGATAGATCAAAGATTATAACTGAAGATCCAAAAACATCTTTGAGTTTTAAGTAAATATTTGAGTTCCCGTTCCCTAGATCCTATTCCTGTTCCTTGAATTCTTGTTCCTATTTTCTTGGTGAAGTCTGGTCCAGAAAACCTATTGACTTGCCTTGGAAATTTAAAAAATAGAAAAACAATATGGTTCTTTCAATGTAAAATGAAGATATATTTCTTGGCTCTAGAAAGTATCAATGTCATGTGCTCATTGACCTAGATTGAAGCCAGAAGATTAATAAAAGGCCTCAGAGTTTGTCCTTTAATTCATTAATATTCTGTTTTTATTATAGTTAAATGGGTAAGATGACAATCAAGATTATTATGGCATGGAATCAGGAAGACAATAAAAAAGATTCTTCCTAGATTTTCCATATTTTGTAAATTATTCACTTGAATGAAGTACTGTTCTTAAGTGCTGAGGAGAATGAAGAGATTTACAAGACCTAGACCAAAATATACTTTAATTTCACTAGTACATGGAGGACACACAAGAACAAATTTAATAGGAGATTGCAATTCTTTCATTAGTTGGAAAAACTAAAGTAGCTGTGATATTAAGATACTGAGATGGAATGATTAAACAGATCACTTTCTCTTTGGCATGTTTTGTAGAGAAGGAATAAAAAAGCTTTTCAGTTATTCATACAAGCATTGAAGAAGGTGATGCTAAATGAAATAGATCTGGTAAAAAAGAAATTGTCTTGGAGATGCAGTTAAAAAAAAAAA
>NW_011489305.1:13422-14013 GCF_000754665.1 Bison bison bison | reverse complement strand
GGAGTGAAACTTCATTGAATGAGTGTCTATTTCAAGGCATTGTGCTAATTCCTAGACAGAAAACAAAAAAGATCTTGACTGAAAGACACTTACTTGACTTGGAAACTGGTATATAAGAGAAGAGGTTATTGTTAATTTTTTAAATTTATTCATTCATTCTACAAGTATGTTTGAGTGCCTATTGTATATAAGCTCCTTAGCTGGGTTCTAGCTAGGTTCTCTAGCTAACCCCCAGAAAGAGACATGAGAAAATGAATGCCTTCCCAGAGAACTTAAAATTTGCCTTTTGGCCTATTTTCTGATCAGGGCTAAACGGCTTACTTCCTCAATAATATTGTGTGGTTTAATTCCTACTCCATCTTAAACCACTCTGGCCACTACAATAAGCAGGGGTTTTTACTGAACTGCTCCTTAAATTGCAGGATCCTTCCTTATAATAAAACACTTCAGTTTTTCTAACCCATCCCTCATGAAAAATGGTTGTGACTATAGTGAGCCGAAAGAGGGATGAGAAGCAACTGATTCCCAAACTTCAGTCTCATTGGTACCAACCTTGAAGAACCACTCATACTCAAATCACAATTGGTTTTG
>NW_011489305.1:12133-13322 GCF_000754665.1 Bison bison bison | reverse complement strand
TGGTTTTGAAACACACTTACAGTTTTGTCTATGACAAATATACACTGCCTAAGTCTTTTTTAAAAACAATCCTCTGATATTACTTAGCAAGTTTGGAGATGGAGACATGATTTGTGTTTTGCAACAACAGCTTCTCAACTTATAACTTAGAAATCTTTTCCTTTTCACCATCAAAACCTGCTTAAGATAAGACTTGAAAATAGCCTAACAATTTTACTATGCTTAAGTCTTAAGAATAATAGAAATTGAAAGTATTTGGCAAATGTTGGAGGGAAAAAAATCTACATATAGGCCCAAATGGGCTTTGGCCTTTTCTCTTTTTAAATCACTCACAGAGGGTGGGATAGGAGGAAGAGTGAAAGAAAAGGTCAAGCCTGATTCTAAAAAGAGTTGGTCTTAAAAGTATTGCTACCTCCAGATCTAACTTGGGGATTGCTGTTCTTAGTGTAATTCAATTTTAAAAACTGGTCACTGTTAAGATGAGGACAAAGTCCTTTGTCCATCAGTTAAGCCTGGGGTTATATAATTATGGAATTTATTAAATCTATGTGACCTCTCCATCATAAGGTAGTCTTAAAGCTAAAGTCGGTCCACTACGTAGAAAGAGGACTTTATCGTTCACTATAATTCATACACACTTTCAAAGCATCTACACTTTAAAGTTTACATGGCAAGACAACAATACCATCTGTAAAAATAGAAGGAAATAGAAGAATGGCAGGAGATAGTTGCTGGAGGGAGCGAATTTGAATGGGATTTGGGGTAATGTTTGTAGTTTTTGCTTTGTATATTTTTATTTAAGTGTAAGGTGTATCTGATATTAATAATGTTTGGTGTTTAATATGTACTATTAGCTGGACTCAGTAACTCCCCTTTCTCCAGGTAGGGATGAGAGATGCATTATTGGAAAGGAGAAAGTAACAGTCTTCATTTCACAGTTTCTGGCATCCCAAGGCCACCACTACTGATAAACAAGAATAATAGAACATTCTGTCATCTGATTTTTGTGGCATAAATGAAGTTGTGAACAATTTTTTTTTTCTTAAGAAAAAGAAACAGCTTTACATCTACCCTTTTACCTTAAAAGGATCTATGCCAAAATGCTCTGATGAATGGAAGACACACATGGACTTGTGAACTGATGTGAAACACATAATATCTGAGCCTTGGTTGTTGTGAAGATTGAAAA
>NW_011489305.1:7876-12033 GCF_000754665.1 Bison bison bison | reverse complement strand
AAAAAGCAACCTAAAGCTGTCTATATGTCACAACTGAGACAAATTGGGGAGTTTGTTGTTTAATGTCAAATAAAAATGTACTGTTTTTAAAGCTTTGTTTTTGATGCTAAAACAAGTTCTACATCACTGTCCTTTCCTAACCACACTAGTTACCTCAGTTTTTAAAAAAGGTTATCTTAACCACCCAGCTTGGGTAAGTGATTTGAGGTCTCATTTTTCCCCCCTAGCTTCAGTTGCTTTGGTTAGAAATGCTGAGCAGCACATACCCAATTTTAAAGAAGTGTGAAGCAAAAAAATTATTGAAGAACAAAGGTGGGATAGGAATAGGGCATAGAAAATTTAAGGCTGTGGAAAGTAGGATATATCCAGGAAGGTAATCACTGTAATGAAAGTAACAGGTCCAATCTTTGAGTAGCTGAAGGGATCTTTGATGTTCTTAAAATTAAATACCCAAATGTTAGATTGGTGACTTCATAAGCACATGACCCCATGCAGTGTTTATAGGCAAGAGTTTCTACTTCTTTGTTGGTATCTTATGTCATTCTTAATTTGGCTAGAGACAGTGCTCAGCTCCCTCTTACAAATGTCAATTACCACAATTTTTCCCCCATCAAAGGTTTTTTTTTTTTTCCCAGTTTTTTTTTTTTTTTAAACATGTCCATCTTTGGAATAAGACTTGCTAGAGAAATGGCCAGTGTAGAGGAAATAAACCTGTAATGGAAGTCACAGAAGAGGCCGCAGGATTTAAGGTAGCATGGCACAGAAGGAATCTTATCAGGCAGGGGCTCTCATATCCTAGAGTTACAAATGTTAATCTGGTGGGGAGGACAGTCTGCACATTACCTGATGGGCTGATTGATCTGATACCAATGCCCTTTAGTTGCTTCTATGATCCTTGCCTATATTCCAGTCCTTTGTCATCTTAGTGTTTGTATCTATTCTGTCAAGTGCCCTCTATTTCCTAATGTCTCTGAAACATCACATTCTCACTTTTATTAAATTAGTCTGGGATGTGATTTTCAAGGTACTGCTACTGCTAAGTCGCTTCAGTCATGTCTGACTCTGTGCGACCCCATAGATGGCAGCCCACCAGGCTCCCCCGTCCCTGGGATTCTCCAGGCAAGAACACTGGAATGGGTTGCCATTTCCTTCTCCAATGCATGAAAGTGAAAGTGAAGTCGCTCAGTCGTGTCTGACTCTTGGTGACCCCACGGACTGCAGCCTACCAGGCTCCTCTGCCCATAGGATTTTCCAAGCAAGATTACTGGAGTGGGGTACCATTGCCTTCTCAAGCCTGTACCTCCCTTTATTGGTAGCTGATGTCTGATGTTCCATTATCTGGAGTTGAGTTTCTGATTCTTTAATATATGATAAAGCAGGGACAGTTTTTATTTTTTTATCTGCACAGAAACAACAGTGCCTTGCCCATATGAGATGCTCAACAAATACCTGTTGAATTATACTTAAACTTTAGGACCCTCTAGAAGAGTAAACATGACATTCTACACCTAACGCAAGTACAACTAATAACATCTCTCCTAATCCATAGCAGATGGTATTAAAAGAATCCTAATATTCCTTCTATGCCTAGTCCCAGGAGACTGATGGTTGCCCATCAAAATATATTCTCCCCTTGTTTAACATGTGGCTGCTAAGCTAGACTACATTTCCCCCCTTCCTTTGTAGTTGTGTGTTGCCAGATGATTATAACCAATGAAAAGTGAATGAGAATGATAGGTGCCATTTATGGGCCTGGTTTAGGGTATGTTCCCCTCTACCTTTTCACCACCTACAAACTAGACAATGGCTATCCACCTTCAACCTTTTAGATGACAAATCATTCCTTATGAGATGGAAGTACAACGACTTGAGAAAAAAGGAAGTTGCCCTTCTGCTCTGAACTTTTTAAATTGAGACGGTCATGTCTCAATGACAGGAAATAATATTTATTTAAACATTGAATTGTTGATTTCCATTCTTACAGTAGTCTATTCTTTTCTCCATAACTCAAAACACCTGGATGCAGCACCACAATCCTTTATACAGCATTTCATATAATTGCTACTAGTAATAAACTTTCAGTTATGACCTCAAAAAAGTTTCTCTTTTGTTCCTCACCCTACTGTCTTTAAGATATGTAAGATTTTAGTTGTGCTGTTGAAGCCTACTACTAAGTTTTCCACTTTGTTTCCCAAAAAATTAGTAATGTCAGAACTCAGCTATGGTAACTTTTACAGGTTATATAGATCTACCACCAAGTTGTTGTCCATGATATGCAAAGGGGAAGCAAATGGTTTTAAGTTCATCAAGCCATAATTAAGCCTTCCAAATGTCTTCAGTAAGTCCATAATTAAAACAGTCAGATGGCTCCTCACCTTCAAATAAACAAAGCCAAAAGGGAAAAGGAGGCTGAGTAGTACCTTTAAGAAATGTTTATTTAATCCTTACTAAATGTTAGTGTTAGGCACTGGTGAATAAAACTTTAATAGACATTGTCCCTGACCAAAGGTAACTTAAAATCTATTAGAGGAGACCAGACAAGAGCCAAGGAAATCTAAACATACTTATACATTGTGATAAGAACATTAATAAGAAATAGGATGCAGTGATAAGTGAGAGGGGCATATTTACTTTAGAAAGGGTGGTTAAGAGAAGGAATATATGAAAAGGTCATACTTAAAGACAAACCTCAGGATAAGGAAGTCAATCCAGCCAGCAAACTACAGGTCATGGGTCAAATCTGATCTGTTATACACACACACACACACACACACACACACACACAGTGGCCTGAATCCTAAGAGTGGTTTGTACATCTTTAGGTAGGTAGAAGAAAAAAAATGAATATTTCGATACATATGAAGTTCAAATATTGGTGTCCATATATAAAATTATGTTTGGATACAGCCAAAGTAATTAGTGTTGTCTGTAGTTTCTTGATGTTAGAGTAGCATAGTTGAATACTTGTAACTGAAACCATATGACATAAGTTTAAAATAATTGCTATTTGGCTTTTTACAAAGAATGCTTGCCAACCCCTGGGCTAGACTATAGAAAGTAAGAAGGATAATGGCATGAGATACAGTTGGAAAGGTAAGAAAGAACAAGATCATGCAAGACCTTATATGAAAGAGACAGAGGAGATGAGTAAATTAGTTTGAAATGTATTAATTAAAACTTGCTGTACTATGTGAAACCACTGAAAGTTAGGAAGCAAAGGAGTATCTACATTTTAGGAAGATTATTATGACATTTGATTTTCAATCATAATGTAGAAGATAGTAAAAAGCCATCAGGCCCATTGTAACAACTATAGAAAACCTAAGCAAATAAAACACAGACATCGGGAATTTCTAGATTCCACATAAAGACATAGCAGGCTGGAAAAGAAATTACTCCCACAATAACAATAAAAAAGCCAGATAAACTATAAAATCATAACTTGAATTCATTAGACAGCTGAGATCACAGGGCAAACAATTAGCCTGAATTTTTAGGAAAGATGTGTGCATTCAGGAGAGAACATGAGCTCTGGCTGACCTCTGCCAATGGAAAGAAAATGAGACATCCCTATAAGCAGGTTATAGGAATTTGACTAAAAGTTTCAATGAATTTCTAAAGGTCAAATGTGGGTAAGTATGAAACTATAGACCCCCTGGGAGCCACAGACAGAAGGTAAATTCATAACCTTGTAGGTTCTTTCCTGTAGACTTCTTTGAGAGCTAATGAGAATAATTAGGGAATGGAAAAGGGAGTGAAAATAACCACCCTTGGGAAAAGACTGGAAGAGAGTAGCAGACATGTTTATGTGAAAGGTATGAAGCCCCACCAAAACCATTCCCAATAAGAAAGAAAAGTCTTTGTGACTCTAAGAAAGGAGAGTAAACTATTGCTCTTAGGTGACCCAAAACAACTGCAGAAAGAAAAATCTTCTACTCCTGAAGAGGGCCAAGAAATGCTCCTAGGACCAAAGCACTAGAGATTTTCCCTACCACTGGAGATTACCATGAAGGTTCACTTCAGTTCATTCGTTCAGCTGTGTCTGGCTCTTTGCGACCCCATGAATCGCAGCATGCCAGGCCTCCCTGTCCATCACCAACTCCCAGAGTTCACTCAGACTCACGTCCACCGAGTCAGTGATGCCATCCAGCCATCTC
>NW_011489305.1:5486-6168 GCF_000754665.1 Bison bison bison | reverse complement strand
GATCCCTGTCTCCTGTACAATGTCACGAACCTCCGTCCACAGTTCATCAGGCACTCTATCTATCCGATCTAGTCCCTTAAATCTATTTCTCACTTCCACTGTATAATGATAAGGGATTAGGTTATACCCGACTGGTCTATTGGTTTTCCCTACTTTCTTCAATTTAAGTCTGAATTTGGCAATAAGGAGTTCATGAACTGAGCCACAGTCAGATCCTGGTCTTGTTTTTGTTGACTGTATAGAGCTTCTCCGTCTCTATGAAGGTACTACCTTTAAAAAAAAGGAAATAGTATCTGTTAATGGTAAAGCTATGGTTGAATGAGAAAAATGGAAACTTTCTCACTCCCCACCCTCAACCAGATAAGAAACACTGAACAGCAAGAAACTGCAATCTACAATGGTAGAAGGGCAAGAAATCTCACATATGGAAAGGAACACTTAGGGAAGGCCTTAAAGCCTTCTCTTAAAGCATTCAAGCTTTAAAGGAGTAGGAGCACTGAGAAAAATCTGGTAAACCACCACCCTAGGAACAATGTGATGCTAGAAAAATTCGCAACTGATGGTGAACTGAAGGTGATTAAAACAATAACAAAACCAATTCAACTCCCAATTAAATTGAGTCAACATGTACTAAAGTCCTAACAGAAGGGTCATGCCAGTTTCTAGATAACCTTTACTTCTA
>NW_011489305.1:3570-5386 GCF_000754665.1 Bison bison bison | reverse complement strand
TACTATATACAGCAGTCAATTTAAATTGCAACATGTAGGGGAAAAAAGCAAGAGAAAGGACTCAAGAGAGAAGTCTCTCAACAGAATCTGAGTCAGAGACTGCCCAGAATCTAAAAAGTACTAAAATTAATATGTTAAAGGGTCTGATGGAGAAGGAAGTCAGCATGAACAAAAGGAGAATTTTAGGAGACAGTTGAAAATCATCAGAAAGTTTCTAATAATGCTAGAAACAAAGATGGAAACAGAGATGAAAAATGCCTTTTTAAAATATAATTTTATTTATTTATCTTTGACTGTGTTGGGTCTTCGTAGCTGCATGGGCTTTCCTCTAGTTGTGGTGAGTGCGGGCTACTCTCTAGTTGCAGTGCACAGGCGTCTCATTTGTGGTGACTTCTCTTATTGCAGAGCACAGGCTCTAGGGCACGTGAGCTTCAGTAATTTTGGAATGTAGGCTCAATAGTTGTGACTCCTGGGCTGTAGACCACAGGCTCAATAGTTATGGTTCAGGAGCTTAGTTGCTCTGCAGCATGTGGGATCCTCCTGGAACACGGATCTAACCTGTGTCTCCTGCATTGGCAGATGTGTTCTTTACCACTGAGCCACCAGGGAAGCCCTGAAGAATGCTGTTTTATGAGCTCATAAATATACTAGACAAAGGCAAAAAGAAAAAAAAATCAGTGAACTTTAACATAGGTAAGCAGAAAATTACAAAAGCTGAAACAGAAAAAGAAAATGCAACAGTAACAATAAAATCCCCAGAAACATGCACTTAAGAATTGTGGAACAAAGTAAAACCATCTAACATATGGTCAAATTCTTTTCTCTAAAGAATGAAATACACTAACCCACTAAACCAAAAAATAAAAACAAAAACCAAACAAAATAACCCCCCTAATACCCCAAGCAGGATTAAAAAAAAAATCTGGACATATTATATTCAAATTGTTGAAAGTCAAAGGTTAAGAATATTTGAAGGCATTCAGGAAGAAAGTGCAATTGTATACAGAAGAACAAGAGAATTATAGCAGACATATCAGACATCTTTCAGGTCAGAAAACAGTGGAGAAGAATTTTTAAAGCACCAAAAGAAAAAAAAGTGTCAGACCAAATTTTTCCACACAATGAAACTATCTTTCAAAAGTGATAAAGAAATCTAAAAAATAGTTTGAGAAAATCCACTACTACAAAAACTATACACAAGAAACATTAAATGAATTTTTTTTTCATGAAAAAGGGCTAAGATACCAAACAGAGCCCTGAATCTTTTTAATATATAGAGAAAATAAGATCTCCACAAATGGATAGAGTGTAGGCAAATTTTAAAAGTATTTTTACTCATTTTATCGCAATTCCAGAAAATTGACAGCAATGATATCATTTCAGAACAGTCTTCATGAACATTTTACTAGCCATCCTAACAAGGGCAGTGAGGTGAGAAGAACAAAAAGAATACATAGTAAAGGGAAAAAATGAAAATGATTTCTATGTTCATATGACATGGATCTTAATGTGGAAATTCCCATAGAGATTACACAGATCTATTAGCTCTAATAAGACAATGTGTCAAGATAATAGGGTACAAGATTCACATATAAAAATCAAGTTTATGTAATAAACAAACTGAAATGGAATAGTAGCTTAAAATATAGCTATTTTGATATAAGTCTAAGAAAATACGTGGGAGATCTGTATCTTCAAAACTAAAAAAGTATTGATTAAAGGAAGCAAAATAAATGGAGAGGAATACAATCATTAGGAATTGGAAAAGTCAATACTGTTGAATGATGTCACATTTTTCAAAATTCAATGGAATCAT
>NW_011489305.1:2742-3470 GCF_000754665.1 Bison bison bison | reverse complement strand
TTGTGTAAATCTTCTTTGGTTCAACAAAAATTCTGTGAATTTTACTGACATATAGTTACATACACCCAATTGTATCCATTTAAAAGTTTAAGCTTGGGGAACATGGACATATATGCACACAAAAATTAATCCATAGTCAGAAAAAAAATCAGACCAGTGATTACTCTATCAGGGTAGTTGTGGAAATTTTAAGGGTCATTAGCAAACTTGCAAGGGTGACAGTTATGCTCTCTATCTTTATAAGGGTTCATGTTGCATCAGTATATTCATTTGTCCAAAACTTGCTGAACAGTATCATTTTGTTTTTCCTTGTTTAAACAGTGACTGCAAAAAAGAACTAAAAAGACTGAATTGTACATAATAATATTAAATTAAAACACAAGCCAGAGGAACCAGAGATCAAATTGCCAACATCTGTTAGATCGTAGAAAAAACAAGAGAATTCCAGAAGAGCATGTACTTCTGCTTCATTGACTACACTAAAGCCTTTGACTGTGTGAACCACAACAAACTGGAAAATTCTTAAAAATATGGGAGTATCAGACAACCTTACCTGCCTCCTGAGAAACCTGTGTCAAGTCAAGAAGCAACAGTTAGAACTGGACATGGAGCAATGGACTACTTCAAAATTGGGAAAGGAGTATGTTAAGGCTGTATACTGTCACCCTGCTTATTTAACTTATATGCAGAGTACATCATGTGAAATGCCAGGCTGGATGAGGCACAAG
>NW_011489305.1:422-815 GCF_000754665.1 Bison bison bison | reverse complement strand
CTTGAAGAGATCTCTAGTCTTTCCCATTATATTGCTTTCCTCTATTTCTTTGCATTGATCACTGAGGAAAAACCTTAGAGTAGTTTTGAAGCAACCCTCAACAGCCAAGAACACCCAATGAGATGGACACACTTATACAGAGAAAAGAAAAGAGGAAAAAGAAAAATTAATAAAAGGATAAAAATAAGAGTCAAAAGAGAGGAGAGCAATCAAGCCAACAATCAAATCCCTCAGTGAAAATGGATACTAAAAATTAAGATTCTTAAAAATGCAAAATCAAAAACAAAACATCAACAACAAAATTAAAAACACAGAGTTTATTTAAAAATAAGACTTTTTTAAAAAGGAAAAAGTAGGTTATAAAAAATAAAAATTAAAGAGGAATAAAGAACT
>NW_011489305.1:0-322 GCF_000754665.1 Bison bison bison | reverse complement strand
CCTATTTGGAAACAGTCTGTTCTTCCATGTCCAGTTCTAACTATTGCTTCCTGACCTGCATACAGATTTCTTAAGAGACAGGTCAGGTGGTCTGGTATTCCCATCTCTTTCAGAATTTTCCACAGTGTGTTGTGATCCACACAGTCAAAGGCTTTGACATAGTCAATAAAGCAGAAGTAGATATTTTTGTGGAACTCTCTTGCTTTTTTGATGATCCAGCAGATGTTGGCAATTTGATCTCTGGTTCCTCTGCCTTTTCTAAATCCAGCTTGATCATTTGGAAGTTCATGGTTCATGTACTGTTGAAGCCTGGCTTGGAGAA
>NW_011489304.1:28564-29426 GCF_000754665.1 Bison bison bison | reverse complement strand
CAAGAAATGAGAGGATAAAGATTGCATGATTTCTTCTAACACCTACATTTTTTCTTACTGAGCGATTATAGTGTATGCTTACAATCCTTTATTTAACATATAATGTAATTATTAAGGGCTTCCCTTGTGGCTCAGCTGGTAAAGAATCTGCCTGCTATGCAGGAGATCTGGGTTCGATCCGTGGCTTGGGAAGATCCCCTGGAGAAAGGAAAGGCTACCCACTCTAGTATTCTGGCCTGGAGAATTCCATGGACTGTGTAGTCTGTGGGGTTGTTATTAAAAGAATAATGTTATTAAATGGGGTAGTTATTAAACTACTTATTAACTTATTAATGTTATTCAATGAAAAGATGTTTAAACTAGCTAAAAATAAAATTTGGGAAATACAAATTAAATATTAACTAAAACAGTAACATCATATATTTTGCTTATCATGGTGGCAAAAACTTAAAAGACCAGTGTATCTATTCAATATGATCAAGGATGAGAAAAATATTTTACCATCCTGTCAATCAAGTATAAAACACTATGGGGCTTTCCTAGTGGTCGAATGATTAAAACTCCATGCTTCCACTGCAGGGGGCTCAGGTTCCATCCCTGGTCAGGGAACCAAGATCCCATATGCTGCACAGCACAATCAGAAAAAAAAAAAAGTATAAATCACTATTGTCGGGGAGTGTTTAACAGGAGGATTCCTACGTGCTGTTTCTCACAAGTCCTTTGTTTCTTTTCAAGAGGAGCAGCATGCTGCTCCCAGGAACTGAGGTCATTGTGTGAGACAGGCTTGAATCTCCTTTAGTAAACATTCTCTTTACGACAAAACTGCTTAGTCTCGATCCCCTTTCTTGAGATATGGATTGTC
>NW_011489304.1:23895-24715 GCF_000754665.1 Bison bison bison | reverse complement strand
CTAGAAAGTAGAATGGTAAAAGATCCATTCATATAGCACTGTACATTTCCCTGAAGAAAATATTTTAAATACTCAGTAATAAATTTAATAAGAAATGTGTAGGAAGATATTGTTAAAAGAGGTTAATTCTCTGCAAATTGGTCTATAAATTTAAGAGAGTCAGTGGAATTTTGAGGCGGGGAGAACCTGACACAATAATCCTAAGGTTCAAATGAAAGAATAAATATTTGAGGACACACTAATTTTGAAAGAGTGATAAGGAGGGTGTCTCTATATATACAACTTTATATCACTATATATAAAATAGTGACAGCATTTCAAGTACGTGAAGAAACAGTGGTTCATTAACAAATGACCTTGGGACAATCAGTTACTCACTTTGAAAAAAAATAAAAGTTAATTCTCTATATAATATACTTAAACTAAACTAAATTCTATATCAGGACTTCCCAAGCAGTCCAGCGATTAAGACTCCACACTTCCACTGCAGAGGGCACAGGTTCAATTCCATGTATTTAGTGGAATACTGTACAGCTAGGAAGTTTAAATATTCTGACATACAAAGACAGTCAATAGTATACTGAATAATAAGTCTTTGTTTTCAAAGGAGACACAGACAGACCAAAGTGAATGTTTGCATAAGAAAAAGTTTGGAAGACTATATAAAGTTATCTTGGAGAGTAATAATACTGATAGTACTGTCTAACCACACTTAGGCAGATACTGTTAGAAGTATCAGGGTTTCCCTGATAGCTCAGCTGGTAAAGAATTCACCTGCACTGCAGGAGACCCTGGTTCAATTCGGGATGGGGAAGATTCA
>NW_011489304.1:22125-22604 GCF_000754665.1 Bison bison bison | reverse complement strand
AAAATGAGGATTAGTAAAATAAATGATGATCCATGTATTTAGTAGAATACTGTACAGCTATGAAGTTTAAATATTCTGACATAGAGAGACAGTCAATAGTATACTGAATAATAAGTCTTTGTTTTCAAAGGAGACATAGACAGACCAAAGTATATATTTGCACATGAAAAAGTTTGGAAGACTATATAAAGTTATCTTGGAGAGTAGTAATACTGATAGTACTGTTACGATTTTTTGCTGTGCTTTATGAAGTTTTCTACAGTTAATATATTATTTACTGAAAGAGAGTGACTAACAACCCATGTGAGGTCAACCCCATGCCTGCCTGTGCTATGTGCTCAGTCGTGTCTGACTCTTTGTGACCTCATGGACTGTAGACCACCAGGTTCCTCTGTCCATGGAACTTCCTAGGCAAGAATACTGGAGTGGGTTGCCATTTCCTCCTCCAGGGGATCTTCCTGACCCAGGGACTGAATCTG
>NW_011489304.1:19030-19855 GCF_000754665.1 Bison bison bison | reverse complement strand
GTATTTAATTTCAACAAACTGTACACTTAAAAATGTTTAAGCTGGGACTTCCTGGGTGGTCCAGCACTTAAGACTTCGAGCTTCCACTGCAGGGGGTGCAGTTTCATTCCCTGGTCAGGGAACTAAGATCTCACATGCCAAGTGGCCAAAAAGAAAAAAAAAAAGGTTAAGTTTTGTTTTATAATTTTACCATAATAAAAAGAAAAAATTGCCATCAAGCAACAGTATGTCAGGCAAGTGCCTGTTCTACAGCTCGTGGACACTGTATGGCAGTGGTGAAACCAAAGTAATGGAACCAAAGCTTCACTTTACATGGATGATGAATGACGATCCATTTCCAGGATGAGAGGTAGCCAGCCAAAAGGGACATTGCCCAGGACTTTATAGAAAGGTTGCCTCATTTAGTCCTCATACTTACAAGGAAGATACTATACTATGCTTTTTTCACAATTAACGGAGCTGAGGCCTGGAAGGCAAAGTTGTCTATTCAAGTTTGACTCAGTAAATCAAGGAATGCAGATGAGAGAACAATCTGACACCAGCGCTCTCACTCCAGACCATTCCCTTATACGGTTTCCAAATCCATGAAGAAAAAGTCTCTATTCAGGTTTTGTTTTTAGATATATAAAAGTCTTAGGAAATTACAAATAATTTAACAAACGTTCCTTGGGAACTGTTAACAGTAATTTCAATATATTGATTTCCCAAGGTACACTGAAAAAAGAAAAGCTATCTGCTATCTTTTTTTTTTAATATATTTATTTAATTGAAGGCTAATTACTTTACAATATTGTAGTGGGTTTTGCCATACATTGGACAGGAATC
>NW_011489304.1:17059-18930 GCF_000754665.1 Bison bison bison | reverse complement strand
TCCCCATCCCATCCCTCAGGGCCATCCCAGTGCACTGGCCCTGAGCACCCTGTCTCATGCATTGAACCTGGACTGGCGATCTGTTTCACATATGGTAATATACATGCTTCAATGCTATTCTCTCAAATCATCCCACCATTGCCTTCTTCCACAGAATCCAAAAATCTGTTCTTTGTATCTGTGTCTCTTTTGCTGTCTCACATATAGGGTCATTGTTACCATCTTTCTAAATTCCATATATATGTGTTAATATGCTGTATAGGTGTTTTTCTTTCTGACTTACTTCATCCTGTATAATAGGCTCCAGTTTCATCCACCTCATTAGAACTGATTCAAATGCACTCTTTTTCATAGCTGAGTAATATTCCATTGTGTATATGTACCACAGCTTTCTTATCCATTTGTCTGCCAGTGGACATCTAGGTTGCTTCCGTGTCCTAGCTATTGAACACAGTGCTGCAATGAACATTGGGGTACACGTGTCTCTTTCAGTTCTGGTTTCTTCAGTGTGTATGCCCAGCAGTGGGATTGCTGGGTCGTATGGCAGTTCTAGTTTCAGTTTTTTAAGGAATCTCCACACTGTTCTCCATAGTGACTGTACTAGTTTACATTCCCACCAACAGTGTAAGAGGGTTCCCTTTTCTCCACACCCTCTCCAGCATTTATTGTTTGTAGACTTTTTGATAGCAGCCATTCTGACTGGCACGAAATGGTACCTCATTGTGGTTTTGATTTGCATTTCTCTGATAATGAGTGATGTTGAACATCTCATGTGTTTGTTAGCCATCTGTATGACTTCTTTGGAGAAATGTCTGTTTAGTTCTTTGGCCCATTTTTTGATTGGGTCATTTATTTTACTGGAACTCAGTGACAAGAGCTGCTTGCATATTTTTGAGATTAATTCTTTGTCAGTTGCTTCATTTGCTATTATTTTCTCCTATTCTGAAGGCTGTCTTTTCACCTTGCTTATTTGCAATGGAGTGGGTAACAGTACTACACCTGAAGTCAAATGGCTTGGTATCAAATCCTGGCTCTGGCTTTGTGTTGAAATAACTTATGCATATTAGTTCTTATAAATTTTCTAATTGGGGTTGATAAAATCATAGAGCACTAGAAGCTATTCACTCAAAATATGTTACTTATCCTATTTTGAAGCTCCAAACTATGCATAAGCTTCTCTGAAATTGTGAAGACCCAGTAATGTTTAGAATAGTATTTTGAATCTCTATAAAAGTTAGCTATTATTGTTTATTAAAAAAGAGTTACCTTGGAGAAATCCCTTCATCTATAAAAATGGAAAGTATTTAAGAACAATGGCCATGGAATCAGGCTACCTTGGTTTAAATCCTAGTTCTGCTACTTGCCACCTTTAAAGCCCTAGGCCTGTCACTTTGTCTCTTTAAGCTTCAGTTTTCCATGGCTGAAAAATAAGAGTAATAATAACATTGCTGAGGTTAAAATGAGACAATCTGTGCAAACTGCTTAGCACAGTCCTTTGTATACAGTAAGCCATCAATGCACATGAAATGTTGCTCTTTACTAACGCATATATATGGAATTTCAAAAGATGGTAATGACAACCCTGTATGCAAGACAGCAAAAGAGACACAGATGTATAGAACAGTCTTTTGGACTCTGTGGGAGAGGGAGGGGGGGATGATTTGGGAGAATGGCATTAACACATGTTTAATATCATATAAGAAACGAATTGCCAGTCCAGGTTCGATGCAGGATACAGGAAGCTTGGGGCTGGTGAACTGGGATGACCCAGAGGGTATGGGGAGGGAGGTGGGAGGGGGGTTCAGGATGGGGAACACGTGTACACCCGTGGCGGATGCATGTTGATGTATGGCAAAACCATATAATATTGT
>NW_011489304.1:10388-15950 GCF_000754665.1 Bison bison bison | reverse complement strand
TAAGAGTCCCTTGGACTGCAAGATCAAACCAGTCAATCCTAAAGGAAATCAGTCCTGAACATTCATTGGAAGGACTGATGCTGAAGTTAAAGGTCCAATACTTTGGCCACCTGATGCAAAGAACTAACTCCTTAGAAAAGACCCTAACGCTGGGAAAGACTGAAGGCAGGAGAAGAAGTGGACAACAGAGGATGAGATGGTTGGATGACCTCACCGACTCGATGGACATGAGTTTGAGCAAGCTCCAGGAGTTGGTGATAGATAGCAAAGCCTGTCATGCTGCAGTCCATGGGGTCGCAAAGAGTGGGACGTGACTGAGTGACTGAACTGAACTTGAGGTAGGATTAGGAATTAAATCACAGGAAGGACATTTTGTAAATCTGTAGACAGCAGTACACTAAGCAATCAGTTCCTAGAGAACTGTCCCTTATCTCGTCTGGTGCTCATAAACATAAACCACTTCACTGAAAGTTACCCTCCGCCAATCCTGCTAGATCACAATCTTCTTGTTGTATATTTTTTCATACCATTTATTGCTATTTGATTTTTATTTTCTCTATTTACTGTTTGTCTTCTTCTAAAATGTAAGCTCCATGAGAGCAGGGAGGCATAACAGTTAAAAGACTGAGTTAAGAGCCAGAGGGACTGGATATGATTCCTGTCTCTACTGCTTTCTAGCTGTGTGACCTCGAGCATGATACTGAAGCTCTGCGCCTCAGTTTCCTTATCTGTAAGACAAGAATGTTAATGGCATCTGTTTCATAGAGTTCTTATGAGAATTAAGTGACTTTATATAAAGCACTTAGCAAAACCTACCATACAATAAGTACTCAGTAAATGCTAGTATTGTTATCGACCCACTTCACGGCTATCATTCCAGCAGATTGAACAGTCCTTGGCATAGAGCAGGCACCCAATAAACATTTATAGAGTAAATGAATAAGAAGAGCTCATTGCTGAGCCAGTCTTATAGCTCAAAAGGGTTCCTAAAAGAAAGTGTTGGGGATGATGGAGAGGGACTGGGGTAAGTTACCTACTGTGAGGTCAAAGCCTCTGTTCAGGTATCAGCTTCCACACTAAGGAAAAAAGTCTGCTGGTCACTGTGGAATATCATTTAAATTCTAGAACTGCCTTTGGCAGCTATGCTATGCTATGCTATGCTATGCTAAGTCACTTCAGTCATGTCCAACTCTGTGCGACCCCATAGACGGCAGCCCACCAGGCTCCCCCATCCCTGGGATTCTCCAGGCAAGAACATTGGAGTGGGCTGCCATTTCCTTCTCCAATGCATGAAAGTGAAAAGTGAAAGTGAAGTCGCTCAGTCGTGTCTGACTCTTAGCGACCCCATGGATGGCAGCCTAACAGGCTCCTCCATCCATGGGATTTTCTAAGCAAAAGTACTGAAGTGGGGTGCCATTGCCTTCTCCGATGGAAGTCCCTGAATACCACCTCTTTCCTCAGCTAACACTTATTGAGTGGTTACTTAGCATGTGTTAACTCATTGAACCCTTACAATAACCTTGAGGTAAACAGTACAATTACTCCCCTCTTACAAATGAGAACACAGAAGCACAAATAGGTTAAGTAACTTTTGCAAGGTCACACAGCTAATAAGTAGCTAAGCCTGAATTTAAACTCAAAAAGTCTAGTTCTAGACCCCATCCTTTTAGCAGCTAGCTGTTTTTATTTTGTTTGTTTTGTTTTGTTTTTTTCATTGTAAAACACTGACATGTTAGTGTCTGGAATTCTTTTCTATAGGGTCATTTGTTTTTCAGAAGAATAATTCTCCAATCTCCTGCCTGGTAAGCATATACCAGGACACTAAATTTAAAGCAAGGTGAGGGGAAGGGGCTAACCACTCGGTCTGAAGACTTCCACTCAATCTCCCTGTTCTCAGCCTTTTGTTTCAGTGCCCTTCACTCTGCCCCCTGTCCAGGAGCTCAAAGCCTGTCAGGTTCACTTAGGTCAGAGACTCTCCTCTGGGTCTTCTATCACTCAAGGTGGGTGGAAGTGGGGGGGGGGCAGGTGGACGCATCACCTTACTGCAGCATGAAAGGGAAGAGACCTAAGGGGTCCAATCCCATTCTGTCAGTTTTTAAAACATTTCCCTTATTTTCAGCCCTGGATCACCTCCTTACCTTTTAGGAAAAACCACTTACCTTCAAATTCTAACCCTCTCATGTGTCCTGTGAGATAAAATAACTCACTTCTCCAATGGAACAAGATAGCCCAGAGATAAACCCACACACCTATGGGCACCCTATCTTTGACAAAGGAGGCGAGAATATACAATGGGAAAAAGACTCTCTTCAATAAGTGGTGCTAGGAGAACTGGACAACTACATATAAAAGAATGAAATTAGAACACTTCTTAACACCATATACAAAGATAAACTCAAAATGGATTAAAGATCCCCGATTCTTATTGCAGCACTGTTTACAATTGCCAAGACATAGAAACAACCTAAATGTCCATTGACAGAAGAATGGATAAAGAAGATGTGGTACGTATACACAATGGAATATTACTCAGCCATTAAAAACAACAAAATCCATGTGCAACAACATGGATAAACCTGGAGATTATCACACTAAGTGAAGTAACTTGGACAGAGAAAGACAAACAGCATATGGTATCACTTACATGCACAATGTTTTAAAAAATGACACAAACAAGTTTGTTTCCAGTGTCAGAGTCTGGGGAAGGGCTGGCAGGCACCATATTGGGCAGCAAAGGTGGCAAGAAGCCCCTGAATCAGCCCAAGAATCAAGCCAAGGAGATGGACGAGGAAGATACGGTATTCAAGCAGAAACAGAAGGAGGAGCAGAAGAAACTTGAGGCTAAAAGCCAAGGCTGTGGGGAAAAGTCCCCTGGCCACAGGTACAATTAAGAAATCTGGCAGCAAGTAAGCTGTTCCTTGTGCCTGAGGCAATGATGATGATCCTTAGTTTTATTCCAATTTAAATATCTGAATCCCCTGTCATAACATCTGTTGCCACCTATAGCTAGAATGTAGTGTTGTCTTGGAATCCACTGTACATTTAAGAATAAACTTTTGGGACTTCCCTTGTGGTCCAGTGGCTAAAACTCAAGGCTCCCAATGCAGGGAGCCCAGGTTCAATCCCTGGTTAGGGAACTAGATCCCATATGCCACAACTAAGACCTGATGCAGCCAAATAAATATTTTTTAAAGTTCTCGGTTCACCTACTGTTGAAGCCTAGCTTGAATGATTTTGAGCATAACCTTGCTAGCATATGAAATGGGCACAACTGTATGATAATTGGAACATTCTTTGGCATTGCCCTTCTTTGGGATTAGAATGAAAACTGACCTTTTCCAGTCCTGTGGCCCCTGCTGAGTTTCCCAAATTTGCTGACATTCTGAGTGCAGCACTTTCACAGCATCATCTTTTAGGATTTTAAATAGCTTGGCTAAAATTCTGCCAACTTTGTTTGCAGTAATTTTAACTATGGTCCACCTGAATTCACACTCCAGCATGTCTGGCTCTAAGCAAGTGACCAAACCATCGTGGTTAACCTGGTCAATAAGATGTTTTCTGTATAGTTCTTCTGTGTATTCTTGCCACCTCTTCTTAATCTCTTATGATTCTGCTAGGTACTTAACCATTTGTGATCTTTATAATGCCCATCCTTGCATGAAATGTCCCCTTGATATCTCCAATTTTCTTAAGGAGATCTTCAGTCTTTCCCATTCTATTATTTTCCTCTATTTCTTTGCAGTGTTCATTTAAGAAGGGCTTCTTATCTCTCCTTGCTTTTCTCTGGAACTCTGCATTTAATTGGGTATATCTTTCCCTTTCTCCCTTGCTTTTTGCTTCTCTTCTTTCCTCAGCTATTTGTAAAGCCTCCTCAGACAACCACCTTGCCTTCTTGCATTTCTTTTTCTTGGGGATGGTTTTGATCGCAGCCTCCTGTACAGTGTTATGAATCTCTGTCCATAGTTCTTCAGGATTTTGCCTACCAGATCTAATCCCTTGAATCTATTTGTCTCCTCTACTGTATAAGCATAAGGGATTTGATTTAGGTCATACCTGAATGGTTAAGTGGTTTTCCCTATTTTCTTCAATTTAAGCCTGAACTCTGCAATAAGAAGCTCATGATTTGACCCGCAGTCAGCTCCATGTCTTGTTTTTGCTGACTGTATAGAGTTTCTCCAGATTCAGCTACAAAGAATATAATCAATCTGATTTCAGTATTGACCATTTGGTGATATCTGTGTGTAGAATCGTCTCTTGTGTTGCTGGAAAAGAGTGTTTGCTATGACCAGTGTGTTCTCTTGACAAAACTCTGCTAGTCTTTGCCCTGCTTCACTTTGTACTCCAAGGCCAAACTTGCCTGTTATTCCAGGTATCTCTTGACTTTGTACTTTTGCATTCCAGTCCCCTATGATGAAAAGGATCTTTTTTGGGTGTTAGTTATAGAAGGTCTTGTAGGTTTTCATAGAACCAGTCAACTTCAGCTTCTTTGGCATTAGAGGTCGGGACATAGAATTGGATAACTGTGATGTTGGTTTGCTTTGGAAACAAACCAAGATCATTTTGGAGATTGCATTTAAGTACTGCATTTCAGACTGTTCTGCTCACTATGAGGGCTACTAAATTTCTTCTAAGGGTTTCTTGCCCATAGTAGTAGACATAACGGTCATCTGAATTAAATTCACCCATCCTCATCCATTTTAGTTCACAGATTCCTAAGATGTCGATGTTCACTCTTGGCATCTCCTGCTTGAAGATGTCCAACTTACCTTGACTCATGGACCTAATCTTCCAGGTTTCTATGCAATATTGTTTATTCTTTATAGCATCAGGCTTTACTTTCACCACCAGACACATCCACAACTAAGTGTCATTTCCGTTTTGGCCCAGCCACTTCATTCTTTCTGGAGCTATTAGTAATTGCCCTCTGCTCTTCCTGTAGCATACTGGACACCTTCCAACCTCGGGAGCTTAGCTTCTGGCATATATCTTTTTGCCTTTTCATACTGTTTATGGGGTTCTCACAGCAAGAATACTGGAATGGATTGCCATTTCCTTCTCTAGTAGACCCCATTTTATCAGAACTCTTCACTATGACCCATCTATCATAGGTGGCCCTGCAGAACATGACTCATAGCTTCAATGAGTTAGCCCCTTCGCCACCACAAGGTGGTGATCCATGAAGGGATCACTTATGCACAACAGAAAGAAAAAGTAAGATTCAAAATCCCATGACTTATCATTTGCCCTGAAGTTAAGAAACAGGAATTCACAGGTTAGTTTTATCATAAACAAAGTGGACAAACTCTAAGGCAATCTTTTTTTTTTTGTACTGAGATACAGTTGATTTACAGTATTATGTAGGTTTTAGGTATTACAATATAGTGATTCACAATTTTTAAAGGTTATATTCCTTTATAGTTTTTATGAAATATTGGCTATATTTCCTGAGTTGTACAATATATCCTTTATAGCTTCTTTATTTCATATGCAATTGTTTGTACTCTTAATGTCATACCCGTATCTTGCCCCTCCATTCTTCCCTCTTCTCACTGGTAACCACTA
>NW_011489304.1:10037-10288 GCF_000754665.1 Bison bison bison | reverse complement strand
CATCTATGTTGTTGCAAATGGCAGGATTTCATCCTTTTTTATAGATGCGTAATATTCTATCGTGTGTGTGTGTGTGTGTGTGTGTATGCAGTTGCTTTATCCATTTATCTGTTGATGGATGCTTAGGCTGCTTCAATATCTCAGCAATTGCAAACAATGCTATTATAAACATTGGGGTACACATATCTTTTCAAATCAGTCATTTTGGTTTTTTCAGGTGTATACCCAGGAGTAGAACTGCCAGGTCATAT
>NW_011489304.1:8626-9539 GCF_000754665.1 Bison bison bison | reverse complement strand
TCATTACCAAAAAAGTTAGACACCTTTTCTCCCTACCATTTTAAGTGAAAGGATCAACAAAGGAAATTACATGTACTCTTTAACAACTAAGCTCTCTAAGCTTTGGTTAGCTCAATATCAACTCTTAGTATCCTAATGACCCTAGAGATCAGCTACAAATTTATCCTAAATATGCCAAACAATTTTGTTCAGCAGGCTCTCCACTGTGAAATTCTTCCTTTCCATTCTTCTACCTTTGTTGATAAGTGTTTTAGGTCTTAACAGAAGCCCTCTTAATGCCCTTTTCTCCTGAGTGGCAGGTAGCATGCTTCAAGTAAACATTCAGGAGTTGGGAAACAATTTTCTCCACATTTTCAAGAAATATACAGTGTTCTGTAAACTCAGGTGGGATCAGGGGAAGGAAGTAATTCCAGTATTATTCCCTCCCTATCTGCTTTGGTTGTGACATCAAATCCACAAGCAGATCAGGAGCAATTACAATATCAAACAAAACACTTTAACTGTTTAGAAACAAAATTAACTAAGGTAAATAATTTCTGTAAGATGTGGAATAACCCATTTATTCCAATTAGTAAATTGTTAAAATGCTTCCCTGACTACAGGTCTGGAAAAATCTCCTGATTATAGGTCTAGAAAACCAAATGTCTACACTGCTGCTGCTGCTGCTGCTGTCGCTTCAGTCGTGTCCGACTCTGTGCGACCCCATAGACAGCAGCCCACTAGGCTCCTCTGTCCCTGGGATTCTCCAGGCAAGAACACTGGAGTGGGTTGCCATTTCCTTCTCCAATGCATGAAAGTGAAAAGTGAAAGTGAAGTCGCTCAGTCGTGTCTGACTCTTAGTGGCCCCATGGACTGCAGCCTACCAGGCTCTTCCGTCCATGGGATTTTCCAGGCAAGAGTACTGGAGTGGGGT
>NW_011489304.1:3751-6779 GCF_000754665.1 Bison bison bison | reverse complement strand
CCCGCCGCTTTGCCCCACCCCTCCCTCCCCTCGACTTCCGGGTGATGCCCCGACCGGAAGCAGCCAGCGAGGTGGAGGGACGCGTCACGAGAAAGGAGAAAAGCGCAGCGGACTGTCAAGCGTCTCCCGCCCCCTGCTGCTCCCAGGCTGACACACAGCTTCGGTTGGAAATTTTCCTTCTTGGTGCTGAGAGGCCTCTTCCCATTTCGCCAAGGGCAAAACAACACCCTCCCGCCACCAAAATCCGTAGTTTCCTAATGTGAAGCCAAGAAATACTTTAGACCTCCTTATAAATCTTCTTCTGGGTAGTTCAGCCTTTCACAGCATGAAATTAACGTGCCCCTGTCAGATTGTGTAGCGTAACCCCGGGTGTGAATGTCAGAACTATGAACTTATCCCTCGATTGAGAAATGATCTCTGTACGCGCTCTGGTTAGGCCTTGGGAAATCACTTTCTTTGCGCGAAGTGGAATTCGCTTTGCTTCACTTCCGTGTTTCTCCAACAAAAAGGTGAACAATGTACCTCAAAAGTTTAAAAAAATCCATGGCTGAGGCTTGAAAGAGTGATATCAGATTCTGAGTGAGAATACCACATGTATGTGAACTCGTAAGGCCCAGGAAGCTAAAGCTTTCTTGCAAAACAAATGCGGGGGACAAGGAGGGATCTGTTCCAGCTCAGCACCCTACTGAGAAACCTTGTAAGTGGATTCTGCTCTGCTTTTCACCATGCCAGTGCAGTCAGTCAGGCTGGGCGGCAGAGCCTTGGGTTTCGCTCTCCGGAGAAATCGGTTTGTCTTGGGCGGGCCGGAGAAAACCCAAACATTGGAGCAAAACCAGAAACAGAACCAGAACACACTATTTCCTTTTGAGGAAACTAGTGAACTTACTAGTGGGCTTCCCTGGTATGTCCGCTGGTAAAGAATCCTCCTGCAACACAGGAGACCATGGTTTGATTCCTGGGTCGGGAAGATCTGCTGGAGAAGGGATAGGCTACCCACTCCAGTATTCTTGGGCTTCCCTGGTGGTTATGACGGTTAAGAATCCACCTGCAATGCGGAAGACCTGGATTCGCTCCCTGGGTTGGGAAAATATCCTGGAGGAGGGAAGGGCAACCCACTCCAGTAGTCTTGCCTCGAGAATCCCCATGGACAGAGGAGCCTGGAGGGCTGCTTGCTATCCATAGGGTCGCAAAAGAGTTGGACATGACTGAGCGACTAAGCACAGCACACAGCAGTGAACTTACATGATTGTTAGCATTCAAGGAAAAGCTGTTTTATTCCCTGGCAGATTGTATAGCAGTTGTTTAGAATTTATTCATCCTGCATAACTGAAACCTTATACCCATTGATTAGCAACTCCTCATTTCCCTTACCCTCTGCCCCAGGCAACAACCGTTCTAGTCTCTGCTTGTAGGATTTTGACTATTTCAGGTTTCTTAGCTAAGTGGAACCATGTAGTAGTATATGTCCTTCTGTGACTGGTTTATTTCACTTAATGTTCTAAAAGTTCATCTATGTTGCCACATATTGCAGAATTTCCTTCTTTTTTAAAGTCTGAATAATATTCCATTGTGTGTATGTATGTGTGTATATATATATATTTTTTTTTTCTTTTGTCATTCATCTGTTGATGGGCATTTAAGTGCTTTCCACGTCCTGGCTGTTTCAGATAGTGCTGCAGTGATCATGGGAGTGCTACTATTTCTTCAATTCTTTTGGAAAAGTACTCAGAAGTGGAATCAGGGCATCATATGGTAGTTCTATTTTTAATTTTTGGAAGAACTTCCCTACTGTTTTCCTTAGCATTTGCACCAACAATATACAAGGGTTCCACTTTCTCCACATCCTTGCAAATACATGCTGTCTTTTGGGGGTTTGTTGTTGTTGCTGTTCATAGCCATTCTAACATGTTTGAGGTGATACTGTGGTTTTGATTTGCATTTACCTGATGTTGAATGTCTTTCCATATATTTGTTTGCCATTTGTGTATCTTTGAGAAATATCTAATCAAGGCTATAGCCCATTTTTAAATAGAGCTATTGCTTCCCCCCCCCCAAATATGGAGTTGTGGGAATTCATTATATATTTTGGAGCATAATCCCTTATGAGATATATAGCTTGCAAATATTTTCTCCCAATCCTTAGATTGTCTTTTCACTCTGTTGTTTCCTTTGATATGCAGAAACCTTTTCGTTTGATATAGTCCAACGTGTTCATTTTTGCTTTTGTTACTTACACTTTTGGTACCATATCCATAAAATCATTGTCAAGACAAATGTCATGCAGTTTTTCCCCTATATTTTCTTCTACAAGTGTTAATTACATTTAAGTCTTTAATTCATTTTGAGTTGATTTTTGTGTGTGCTGTGCATTCTCAGTCACTCAGTCATATCTGACTCTTTGAGACCCTGTGGACTGTAGGCCACCAGACTCCTCTGTCTATGGGATTTTCCAGGCAAGAATACTGGAGTGGGTTGCCATTCCCTACTCCAGAGGATCTTCCTGATCAAGGGATCAAACCCACGTCTCCTGCACCAGCAGGCGATTCTTTCCCACTGTGCCACCTGGGAAGCCCTATATGCTGTTAAAATAAATGCCCAAGTTCATTCTTTTGTATGTGGCTATCTAGTCTCATTTGTTCAAGAGACTATCCATTCCCCATTGTGTATTTTTGTCACTAATTCAGTACAGTTGCAAGTTACAAAATCAACTTATAAAAATCAGTTTCATTTCTATGTTTTAACAATGAATCATCTCATTTATTGATTAACAACAAAACGTTTATGAGAGAAAGAAAAAAAATGAGAATGGAGACACATATGATGTTCATTGATGAGAAGACTCAATATTGCTAAGATGTCAGTTCATCCCAAATTGATATGTATATTTAATTAAATAACAATCAAAATACAGCCAACTGGGGGCTTCCCTGGTGGCTCAGTGGAAAAGAATATGCCTGCCAATGCAGGGGACACAAGTTTGATCCCTGGTCTGGGAAGATCAACATGCTGCAGAGCAACTAAGCCCTGT
>NW_011489304.1:509-1150 GCF_000754665.1 Bison bison bison | reverse complement strand
TACTTTGGCCACCTCATGCGAAGAATTGACTCATTGGAAAAGACTCTGATGCTGGGAGGGATTGGGGGCAGGAGGAGAAGGGAACGACAGAGGGTGAGATGGCTGGATGGCATCACTGACCTGATGGACGTGTCTGAGTGAACTCCAGGAGTTGGTGATGGACAGGGAGGCCTGGCGTGCTGCTATTTACGGGGTCGCAAAGAGTCGGACACGACTGAGTGACTGATCTGATCTGATCTGATCTGATCTGAATGGAGATGCAGACATAGAGAACAGACTTGTGTTCTGTTCTGGACAAGGGGCGAGGAGGAGACGTTGGGACAAATGGACAGAGTAGCATGGAAACATATACACTACCATATGTAAAATAGCCAGCCAGTGGGAACTTGCTCTATGACTCTGGGAGCTCAAACTAGTGCTCTGTGACAACCTAGAGAAATGGGATGGTGTGGGAGGTGGGAGGGAGATTCAAGAGGGAGGGGATATGGCTTCCCTGGTGGCTCAAACAGTAAAGCATCTGCCTGCAATGCGGGAGACCCGGGTTCAATTCCTGGGTCGAGAAGATGCCCTGGAGAAGGAAACGGCAATCCACTCCAGCACTCTTGCCTGGAAAATCCCATGGACGGAGGAGCCTGATAGGC
>NW_011489304.1:0-409 GCF_000754665.1 Bison bison bison | reverse complement strand
GAACACATTTGAGTCAGTTCTAATGAGGTGGATGAACCTCAGTTCAGTTCAGTCAGTTCAGTTGCTCAGTCGTGTCCGACTCTTTGCGACCCCATGAATCGCAGCACACCAGGCCTCCCGGAGTTCACTCAAACTCATGTCCATCGAGTCAGTCATGCCAACCAGCCATCTCATCCTCTGTCGTCCCCTTCTCCTCCTGCCCCCAATCCCTCCCAGCATCAGAGTCTTTTCCAATGAGTCAACTCTTCACATGAGGTGGCCAAAGTACTGGAGTTTCAGCTTCAGCATCAGTCTTTCCAATGAACACCAAGGACTGATCTCCTTTAGGATGGATTGGTTGGATCTCCTTGCAGTCCAAGGGACTCTCAAGAGTCTTCTCCAACACCACAGTTCAAAAGCATCAATTCTT
>NW_011489303.1:32983-33286 GCF_000754665.1 Bison bison bison | reverse complement strand
AATAGATATAGATATAATTCTATGAATCATTGAAGAAGCAAACAACATCATGGTTAAACGGATGAAAAATTTAAACAAATAGCTCACAGGAGTTTATCTAAATGGTCAACAAACATATGAGTAAATACTCAACTGCATGAGTTATCAGGGAAATGCACATTAAAACCTTATGTTGCTATCATGACTTACCCATTGGAGTGTCTAAAACAAAAAAGATGGAGAGCAAGGAGTAGAGCAACTGAATTCTCACACATGCTGGACGGGACCACAGATTGATATAACTATTTTGTAAAACTGTTTAGC
>NW_011489303.1:26959-29028 GCF_000754665.1 Bison bison bison | reverse complement strand
GTCACTTCAGTCATGCCCAACTCTTTGCAACCCCATGGACTGTACCCTGCCAGGCTTCTCTGTCCATGAGATTTTCCTGTCAAGAATACTGGAATCGATTGCCATACCCTCTTCCAGGGGATCTTCCTGACCCAGGGATCAAACCTGCATGTCCCATGTCTCCTGTACTGCAGGCAGATTCTTTACCACTGAGCCACTGGGCAAGCCCTTAAAAGACAGATACATCAACAAAATAAAGGCCATATATGACAAACCCACAACTAATACCATAGTGAATGGTGAAATGTGGAAAGCTTTCTAAGGTCAGAAACAAGGCAAGGGTGCCCACTCTCATCACTCCTACTCAGTACAGTACTGGAAGTCCTAGTCAGAATAATCAGGTAAAAAAAAATAAAGGCATCCAAATAGTAAGAGAAGGAATAAAATTATCTTTGTTTGCAGGTAGTATGATCTGATGTATAGAAAACCCTAAAGATGTCACCAAAAAACTGTTAGAACTAATCAATGTATTCAGCAAGGTTGTGGAATACAAAAACCAACATACAGAAAACAGCACGTTAAAAAGAAATAAAACAATCCCATTCACAACAGCATCTAAAACAATCAAATACTTAGGAATAAATTTAACCAAGGAGATAAAAGATCTGCACACTAACAATTCTGATGAGAGAAACTGAAGAAGACACAAATGGAAACGCATCCCAAGCTCATGGATCAGAATAATTAATATTGTTAAAATGCCTTTACTACCCAAAGGCATCTATAGATTCAATGCCACCCCTATAAAAGTTCTACTAACATTTTTCACAGAAATAGAAAACAATCCAAAAATGTTTATGGAGTCACAAAAGACCCCCAAATAGCTGAAGCAATCTTGAGAAAGAAGAACAAAGCTGGGGGCATCACATTTCCTGATTTCAAACCATACTACAAAGCTATAGTAATCCAAACAGTGTGATATTGACATAAAAATAGACACATAGACCAACGGAACAGAATTAAGAGCCCATAAGTAAACCCTTGCATACATGATTAACCAATATTTGATAAGGAGGCCAAAAATACTAGATGAGGAAAGAAGTGTCTCTTCAATAAATGGTGCTGTGAAACTGGGGAAACTGGGTAATTATATGTAGAAGAATGAAGTTGGACTGCTATCTTATAGCACTCACAAAAATTAACTTGGAATGCATTAGAGACAAACATGAGACCTGAAACTATAAAATTCCTAGGAAAAAAGCATAGGAGAAAAGCTCCTTGACGTTTATCTTTGGCAGCAATTTCCTAGATATGGCACCAAAAGCACAAGCAACAAAAGCAAAAATAAATAAGTGGGACTATATCAGTAAATAAGCGGGACTAAAAAGTTCTATGCAGCAAAGAGGCTCTCAACACAATCAAATGGCAATCTATGGAGTGGGAGAACAATTTGTAAATCATATACCTGATAAGAGGTTAATAACCAAAAAACAAAAACAACTCATACAACTCAACAAGCAAAAAACAAATAGACCATTTTAAAACTGGGCAAAGGACCTAAATAGACATTTGTCCAAAAAAGACATATAAATGGTCAACAGGTACATGAAAAAGTGTTTGACATAACAAATTGTAAGGGAAATAAATGCATATCAAAACCACAATGAGATATGACCTCACATCTGCTAGAATGACTATCTTTGAAAAGACAAGAGATAACAAGTATTGGTGAGGATGTGGAGAAGAGGGAATACTATTCACTGTTGGTGGGAATGTAAATTGGTGCAGCCACTGTGGAGAACAGTATGGAGGTTTCTCAAAAAATTAAAAAAGAACTATCATGTGTTCCAGCAATTCCACTTCTTGGACACATATCCATAGAGAATGGAAACAAAATCTCAAAGAGATGTTGGCACACCCATATTCAGTGAAGGATTATTCACAATAGCCAATATACGGAAACAACTTAAGTGTCCATCCACAACAGATGAATCAATAAAGAGATGTGGAGATATATATGTATACACACATACAAAGTAGGCATTTGTGTTGCTTAGCTGCTAAGTCGTGTCTGACTCTTTCATGACCCC
>NW_011489303.1:23817-26165 GCF_000754665.1 Bison bison bison | reverse complement strand
CTTAATTAAAATACTTTATTGCTAACAGCCAAAATATGAAAACAACCTAAATGTCCATTAATAGAAGGATAAAGAAGATGTAGTACATATATATACAACAGAATGCTACTTGGCCATAGAAAAGAATGAAATAATGCCATTTGCAGCACCATGGATGGGCCTAGAGATTATCATACTAAGTGAAGTAAATCAAAGACAAATACTATATGATATCACTTATATGTGGAATCTAAAGTATGACACAAATGAAACAGAAATGGATTCAAAGACATAGAGAACAGACTTGTGGTTGCCAAGAGGCAGGTGGGTCAGAGAGCAATAGATTAGGAGTTTGGGATTAGCAGATACAAACTATTACATATAGAATGGATAGGGAATTCCCTGGTGGTCCAGTGGTTAGGACTTGGCACTGTCACTGCCATGGCCCAGGTTCAATCTCTCGTCAGGAAACTAAGATCCTACAAGTCATGTGGCGTGGCCAAAAAAAAAAAAAAGATAAATCAACAAAGTCCTACTATATAGCACAGGTCTATAGTCAATATCCTGTAATAAACCATAATGAAAAAATATGAAAAATAATACATATATATGTGTAACTAAATCACTTTGCTATACACCAGAAACTGATACAACATTGTAGATCAATTATACTTCAATTAAAAACAAATTTAAAAAGAAAGAAATTATTGCTAAAAAATGGCAAAACATTTATAATAGTTAACATCAAAGAACATTATGCTAAGTGAAGTAAGTCAGAGAAAGACAAATACTGCATGATATCACTTATATGTGGAACCTAAGAAAGCTGAAGTCAGAGAAACAGAGAGTAGAGTGGAAGTTACCAGGGGCTCGGCGGGCAGGGAGGCGTGGGGTAGGGGCAGTGGTGGGAGAAATGTTGAGATATTGGTCAAGGGGTGTAGACCTTTCGCTAAAAGATCAACAAGTTCTGGGATCTATTGCGCAGAATAGGGATTATAACTAATAACACTATATTATATACTCACAAGTTGCTAAGAGAGTTGATATTAAATTTTCTCAGAAAAGAAAAATAAATGGTGATTATGTGATGGGATGAGGTATGAGCTAATGTTATACTGGCAATCATTCTGCAATATATTAACATATCAACATATTGTACATGTTTAACTTATACAATGTTATATGTCAATTACAGGTCAATAAATCTGGAGGAAAAAAGAAAACAAATACAGCGCCCTCAGGATTTGCCTGAATTTTCAGGGCCCCTCAAGTCACTTCCCACTCAGACCTCCCTATCTTTGTCCCATCTTTGAAAGAGGTTCTTCCTCAAACATCCAAACTATCTTATTTCTCCAGAGCCTTAAAAGGAATTAATCATTAATCTCTAATAGGTTATTAATTAGACATTAATCAACCCTGTTATCTGTTCACTCAAAAACTCAGAATTTTTCCAGATGTATTCTCTGACTTATCAACTGCTATAGAACAAAACAAAACAGCAAAATAAAACCAGTTCTGTGGTCAAATACCTTTGGGAAATGCTGAGCAAAGCAAAGTTAAGCAAATGCCTTCATTTACAAGAAGATAAGCATATGGCATTTTTGTAACTTATTTCACTACAGAGCCATTCCCTTGTTCACTTTTTGGTGTGTATGAGTGGAATTTCACAGGATACCAACCCAGAATGCACACACACACACACACAAAATGATGAGAATATACTCAAATAGAAAATCTATAAATGATAATAGTTAAGCAGAAGTTATTCTACAATAATGGGTTTTTAAGGGTGTTTTCTTTTCTCTATAATTTTTATTGCTTGCAAATAGTTTTTAAAGGGTAAAAAAATTAGGAATAATAGCTAACATTAATCATCTCAACCTAGAAATTCTTTTTACAAAATTAAGGGGTGATTATTCATAAAACAGATCAATTAATTTTTTTTCAGTATTCAAAAGATGCCCACTGGTTCTCCAGTGGTTGGAATTCCACATTTTTACTGCCAAGGGCCAGAGTTCGACCTCTGGTCAGGGAACTACAAGATCCCACAAGCCACACAGTGCAGCCAAAACAAACAAAAAGCAAAAGATGCTCACTGGTTTTTATAAAAGATGAATCTCCTCATATATTTAAACTATGCTTCAACTCTTATAAATTGAAATACACATGTTTAGAGCAATAATTGCTATATGGTAGACCCACAAGAAGGTTTCGTTTAATTGAGCTCTTTGAAGCTACATTTACTGGGTAAAATTTACCATCTGGTGGTATATCTGCTATTATGGGACATTAGTAAACACCATTAACAGAGTTAATTATTTAATTGAAATTATTATCTCATGATTTCTTTTCCCCTGCACCAAGTATTA
>NW_011489303.1:23381-23717 GCF_000754665.1 Bison bison bison | reverse complement strand
GACTCATTGGAAAAGACCCTTATGCTGGGAAAGATTGAGGGCAGGAGGAGAAGGGGACGACAGAGGATGAGATGGTTGGATGGCATCACCGACTCGGCGGACATGGGTTTGGGTAGACAACGGGAGTCGGTGATGCACAGGGAAGCCTGGCGTGCTGCGGTTCATGGGGTCTCACAGAGTCGGACACGACTGAGCGACTGAACTGAACTGAACTGATGACATCCCAACAGCAACACTTTCCCCCAACTTTCTTCTGGCTCTACTTAAATTAAAGGTATGTTACAGAGGAATCTGGCAGGCTATAGTCCATGGGATCGCAAAGAGCCGGACACGACT
>NW_011489303.1:22798-23281 GCF_000754665.1 Bison bison bison | reverse complement strand
ATTAAAATAAAAGGGGTGGAGACCATAAGCATTTTATCCACTGTTTTTAATTTTCTATTCTTCCATTATTTGTGATCCCCTGATGATAAGTTATGACCAACCTAGACAATATATTAAAAAGCAGAGACATTACTTTGCCAACAAAGGTCCATCTAGTCAAGGCTATGGTTTTTCCAGTGGTCATGTATGGATGTGAGAGTTGGACTATAAAGAAAGCTGAGCGCAGAAGAATTGATGCTTTTGAACTGCGGTGTTGGAGAAGACTCTTGAGAGTCCCTTGGACTGTAAGGAGATCCAACCAGTCCATTCTAAAGGAGATCAGTCCTGAGTGTTCATTGAAGGACTGATGTTGAAGCTGGAACTCCAGTACTTTGGCCACCTCATGCGAAGAGCTGACTCATTGGAAAAGACCCTTATGCTGGGAAAGATTGAGGGCAGGAGGAGAAGGGGACGACAGAGGATGAGATGGTTGGATGGCATCAC
>NW_011489303.1:21396-22698 GCF_000754665.1 Bison bison bison | reverse complement strand
GCATCTCCTGAACTGCAGGTGGATTCTTTACTGCTGAGCCACGGGGACATCCCTACACACAAGAGTATCTCATGCTAAAGCCACTGGTCTTTACAAAGCTTCCACCCAATGTGGCTTCTCTCTTCTGCAAGTTTCCTATGCCAGAAGAACATTCATTTAAGTATTCATTATACCATTCTGCTTTCATTCACATTGAGGCAAGAAAATTTAAAGCCCATTGCTTATTTGTTTTTCTGATATGTCAGAAATTGTTCATTATTTTATATAGTGAACCACCAAAATGTCTAACTCTCTTTTGATGATCAAAAATAAGACTCAATATTAACATCAGAAACTCCCCATTACTCCTTCAGAGTACAGTAGTTATGTGAAAATTTCATATATTTCCTGTGAAATATAAGCTTTTTGCAAAAGGAAGGGTGTTTTAGAATGCACACACACAAAACTACATATAAATCAATTAGCTTTTCTCAAAGAAACAACAAACAATAAATAAGGAATTAACTGCATTTCATTCCATGTGGTTAAAATCTCACTATGCTTTAACAATTAATTAATCTCCTCTAGAAAATGACTTGTGTTTGATTCCTGGAAGAAACAAATAAAAAACATCATGAATTGGGCTACATCAGGTAATTTCACAAGTATAACTCACCCACTGTCTGAATAACGTCACAGTGAGAGGGAAGAATATTTATGGCGGCTCCTTCCTCGCATCATAAATTTCACAGGAACGAGGAAATTTGTCTCATACACAGTGAAGAATACTGATGAAATTTTCGAAGGTAGGCTCTGTCAATGCTAGTGACATTAGGGGATTTCAAATGTAATAAAAAATGAAAAGCACACGTCCACAGTCGTATTTTTCTCCCTCCCCATTAGAATCTAAAATTATACTGAAAGCATTAAGTAAAAGAAACTGATATTCTAAAAGCAGCAATCCAAGTGACATCAGGCATGGGAAAGGTTTGGGGCAGCTCTGCTGTTCCTTCTCAGCCTGTTACTAAACGTGTGTGCCTTCTTCCTCTCTGTTAAGTACTTAGAAGTAGCTAAGACAATGGTCAAATTCACAGCTGTGAAAGAAGCCCTGAAAACCAGAAATCACCAGTAATGACAAGTTCACCACTCAGAGAATCCACGAAGACTGCCTGCCTAAGACCACTCTGCTTGTATTACACTCTAAGTCTTCTGACTTAGAAAGAAAAAATCTGCTTCTGGGAAAATCTTTAAAAAAGAAAGATATCATTATCCTAGAGGGAAGGAAACTGTTGTCAGCATTAACCTTAACCGAGTGACGACACA
>NW_011489303.1:19864-21137 GCF_000754665.1 Bison bison bison | reverse complement strand
CAAGATAAAAATAAATGCAACAAAGGAAAGCTTATTCTCATCCTCTGTGCTCTCAGTGTGTGGGGGAACCGAGCAGCAGGCCCTGGTCCACCTTTTGATCATGTGCAAGTCCACTCTGTCTAAGGGGATTTAGCTCATGAAAAGAACCAGTGTGAGAAAACCAGGAAAGATTTGCCATGATAAAGTCTCCTGTGGGTAACTTTAAATAAGCAGCCATTTAAATGGGAGGCAAGGAAAGCAAATAGGTAAATAATTCACACGAGTTGAGTCTGACACATTTTCAGAAGGTAATAAAATGCAATATATATACCTATATAAAGAAATAATTCAGCTCTGCATTGTTTTAGCTGGGTTGCTCAAGAAATCTATGATGATTCTGCCTTGACCTTGTACAATTACCTAGAAAAGCAGCTGTAATCACTACTGAAAGGGAAGTGCTCATAAATTCCATTTGAATTATAATTCCCAAATAATCACACCATAAATAATTTTTAGAATTCTAGATTCTTCCTCTTATTTCATTCTTCTCTCAGCAATAACTGTCTTCTATTCCTTCTTCAGGGTCTGATATTTTCTGATGTTTTCAGCATAGACTGTGTTTTTATTTTTGGCTTCCAAGTTTTTGAAGTGCTACTGAGAGCTTTCTGCCCAACTGACGTCTTCTCACAGATATCCACGAGTTAGCTTCTCTTCTCTTTTTCTTACAATCTGCCAGAAGGAAAAAAATCTTCTCTGGCTGAGGAATGTAAGCCAGAAACAAGAGCACTCCCTGGTGGACATCTACAGTGATACTGCCTGAAAAGACATGGAGCACTTTTCCTCCAGTCTCTGTCAAGAAGGGATGCTTAAGAGGAGGACCATACATGTTACTGACCAAATCGGAATTCTTTTGAGAGTAAGTGGAGGTTGTGGAGATAAGGACACCGAAAAACAGATGTAAACCAGGAATGTTTGGGGCAAACATTCTATGGCCATTCTAGATATTAAAGTTAGAAATAGTGAATTTGTTCCTTGGGTAGCTGAAGTGAAACAAGAAATAGAATTTGCTAACTTGTGGAGGGGAGGGAAAAGAGGGGCATAGTTGGTAAATAACATGATTGTCCTCTGCTCATTGGGGAGGAAGTCTTCATTCTAGCTGCACTCAAAGAATAAAAAACATTACTGATTGAAAGGATATGGTGCCTGATCTCCCAGAGTTTTCGAAAGTCATCAGTTCAGTAACAATTTAAGATATAAAAACTTAATTTCTGCATCAATGTGTTAGTGATCCAAA
>NW_011489303.1:16792-19725 GCF_000754665.1 Bison bison bison | reverse complement strand
GGGGTCATCTATACAAATCACAATTTCTAATGGATTGCCAAACATGTGTCTGAGGACTTTCATTTCCAGTTGTGTACATTTTATTATCATCTGAAGGGCTAGAAAATTGGAGTCTTAAATTAAAGTGTGAAAATGGGGACATAAACCAATGTTTGTAAAATGGATAGTGTGCAGAGATTCAATAAGCAAACTGTATCTTTCACAAGAGGTTTCATTACAGTTTAATTATATAAGTGGTGAAATTTCATTCTTTCTTCAGTTCAAAGAAATATCCTGAGACTGTAAATGGTAAACACAGATATTTCAACTGCCAGGCGCATTGTTGAGGGGGAAGCATTCAATGGATACAGCAGCACTTTTCAAATCAAAGTACCATTTCTAGGATTACAATACCCATATTTTACAGAGGTGTGAAAACTCAGCTTACGTTACAGATGAAGTGACCTGGGTATTGAGAAGTTAGTCCAAACGAGGCCTGGAACCCTTTAGAACCTATTAAGCTGCCTGAAGCAGGACTCTGAATTTCCCACTGCCTTACATCATTAGTTGTAATGCAGCTGGATAGACTCACAGCTGTGTTCATACCAATTTCATCCTAATTACATTTCCATGAAATTACACTGCATGGATTTTATTGCAATCAGGAGATGCCCACTGCCTCCTTAATGGAAACCTGGGGGAAAGACCCAAGTTTAGTGGATCTCAATTGGGGTTGGTTATGTTCCCTCCAACAAGGGACACTTTTGCCAATATCTGAAGACATTTTCAGTTGATACAACCTGGGCCTGGGGTTAGGTGTAGGCAGGTGCCATTGGCATCTAGTGAGAAAGACCAAGGATGCTGCCAAACACCTTACAATGCACAGAACAGTCTCCAACAATAATTACCTAGCCGCAAATGTCAATAGTGTTAACAGTTGAGAAGTCCTGCCCTAAACATTCGAAGTGTATTTGAAGTGATTTCCTAAAATGGATCCCTCCATTTGATAAGTCACCAAATCCAATTTAGGTTGATGCCTATGGGCTGTAAAATCAGATACTTTCAATTAGTTTCCCAACTACAGGAATGTATTGCATCTGGAGCTTAGTGCTCTTTATTCAAAGGACCCTTAGAATGTGTTTCTGGAACAGGAAGGAAAGGAAGAAATTCTGAGCTGCCCAGATAAGAAGAAATGGCAAGTGTCTCATTCTTCATAGCCTAAGATGATCTCCAATGAGTCATATCCTTGTAGAATCCCATTCTCTTGAAAGTGACTGGGACCTGTGAGTTGTTTGAACATGGAAAAGTAGATGGGACATTATTCTCATGATGATGCTACATTGTATAAAACTCTTAGAAGATTGGACTAAGACATTATCCTGCTGGCCTTAAAGAGTTAAGCTTCCATGTTGTGAACTGTCTATGAAGTGGGTCATGTATCTAGGAGCTATGGGAGGTTTCTAGGGTGTGAGGATAGCCTCCAGTTGACAGCCAGTGAGCAGCCAGTAACCTCAGTCCTACGATCTCAAGGAGATAACCTGCCAACAATCTGGGGGATCTTGGGAGAGGATTTTGCCCCAGTTGACCTTTGGATGACACTGCAGCTCTGGCTCAGGCCAGAACTGTAGGTTTGTGAGACCCTGAGCAGAGGGCCTAGTTAGGCTGTGTTTGAACGTGAGCCATAGAAACAGTGAGATAATATACTGCGTGCTGTTTTAAGCATCTTGAGTTGTGGTAATGTGTTACTCAGCACCAGGATGAACTCACAATGGAAGAGCACTGTCTGTGGTGCTGAAGAGAAAGTATGCACCGTATGCTACTCTTTATTAATCTGACTTCCTAACACACACAGTCTGAGGTGATGTTGGGATTAGGATCACTTTGAAATGGCATCTAAAGGCCAACTGGCAGCAGTGAATCAAAAGGAGCCACATATTGAAAAGTCCATACTGTTTCACCAAACAAATTATGGAAAGCCTCCAGATTTCAATTTCACTTATTTTCTCTCCAAAGTGACCAGATCACACACCCCTAAGTGGGAAGAAACATGAGATGCTTTTCTGTGAGAAACAGCCACGTGGTGGCTTGCCATAGGAACCCTTGGTAGAGCTTTACTAGGTGGGGAGGGCGATTTCAAGGAGATGAAATTCTCCATTTCCAGCTGCAAAAATCCCACAGCCCACCTCCTGCCCTTTGAGGGACTGAACATAGATTAATAAGCAGCGGCACCCAGTCCTTCATCTAGGGTTTCAGGAGGAAGATTCAAATAGAGTTCAGGTGACAGTAGAAGTGACTCAGAGAACCTCTGTCAGTGACACTCACAGGGATAAAGGGGGATGGATGCAAACAGAGCTGTCCCAATTCAAAGTATGTTCACACGCGTGGGCACACACACACAGCTAATGTGGGATCTAAACAAAAGTGCTTGTAATGGAAAGAATAAATTTTGGATGGAGAAAGCAAGTGACACGAATAATCAGAGGAAGATTTATTCGAGTAAACATAAGAATATTTTAAGTGACTCAAACACTGATGGAAATGAAAGAAAACAGATTCTATAAAATAATAAGAAAAAATGAATAAAAAAACAGAATGAGAAGAAAAGGGTGTTGGCAGAGCTGAGAAAATAAGAAAAATGATACACTGTGTGACTAAAAGAGAGCTAGACAGGGGCAGCAATGGTAATGTTTATTGAGATAACATACATGAGGTGATAGAAACTTATCTAAGGCCGGAGGCAGTGTGGATAGAAAAGACTGAGTGCAGATTTAGGGGAGAGAGAAGGGATGCAGAAAAAAAGGTCTATTTACTAAGCAGGAAGTGAATGAATACAGAACCACTCTGAGGAATTCAAGCAAGGGATTTCTAGATCCAAGGGCAGGCAGAGTCAAGTGCTAAGTGCTAAGGAAAGGTCATCAATGAGTAGACCAAGAGGGGGAAATTTTTCCCTCTAC
>NW_011489303.1:16562-16692 GCF_000754665.1 Bison bison bison | reverse complement strand
ATTTTTCCCTCTACAAAGGAAGAAAAATCACAGGACTTTCCATTGTGGTGCCTTGAGGGTCCTTGATCTTGATGGGCTGCCAAGGGGAAATCTGAACTTTCCAGATCAAAATGAGGACAGCAGGGCTGTA
>NW_011489303.1:14998-16250 GCF_000754665.1 Bison bison bison | reverse complement strand
AGGACTAACAACTTGCCAATGGAAAATGGTACTTGGTGCTACTCTCTACAGGGAAATGGAGCCAGTGAGGAGGAACCAAAATGCTTTATTCATGTGTTAGATATACTTTAGCCAACCTCCTACAGAACTGAGCAATGTTCTTAATTCTCTACCCTAAGTGTCTATTCTTAATACAGTACAGAAAAGAAAGCAATGAAAAACATTCCTTACAGTGATGTTTTTTAAAAAAGACAAGCCACAGTTTCAAAAAGAATTCATAGAATAATTTTCTGAAATATTTATTATGAAGTAGAGGCCAGAGTTTGGGGTTAAAGTACTACTAACAACACAGTAGGGAAAGAAGAGGATTAGCCAAATAGGATATGTCTTATTTTGCAATTTCAGATTCAATCTCCAGTGCTCTTTGCAATCAAGACCCATGGGAAGCTCAGTTCAGTACAGGCAAATTAAATCAGCAACCACTGTGGTCATTGGCTATTTTGCTGCTAATTTGCTATTTTAAACAAAGTCTGAAAAGTGACTTGCTGCTCTGCAATTATCATTTAGTTCTGACTAAGAAAGCTAACTTCCCCACAATGCTGGTTGACTGGCAACAGGGAGACCCAGGACACCTGTGGCATCACTGTGGTTCTACGGCATTTTAGAGCAATTAGATACAGATCTTCAACTCTGACCACCACTAGCTGTGTTTTCTTTGGCAAGTCTCTTAAACTGACTATGCCTCCTTTTCCTCACCTTTTGAAAACAAAGAAAGTAAAATGAGTGAAGGATAAAGTTAAAAGGTATCACTAAGCCTGCTTTAAAACATTAAAGGATTAAATGGCAGACTTTAAGGGCAGCACTGGGCAGATTATTAGTATTTTACTATATTAGCCAAAAGTGTTATTTCCTTATAGCTGTAATTGCTTATATTGATAACATGATTGAATTTTACAAAAGAAGACCATCAGGGCTTTCAAAAAATCTTCCTAACCTGACTATTTTGGCCAATGGTAGGATCTATGAGGAAAGAATCACTTGTTACATGGGTGTGTATGGTGCAGTAGGGAGTGCTTTAGAAGAGAGGAACAGGAGAAATTTTAGGAGTAAAGCCCAACAGCAGGCTCCTATCCAGCACCCGTGCCAATGGACTGTCATTATGCGTTTCTTTATCTCCTCTTCTAGACTGAGTTCATGAAGGGAGAGGATTCTGTCTTTCTCTCCTAGCTTTCTTAATAACAGCAAGTTAGATGGACTGAATGAGAAGAAAGCA
>NW_011489303.1:14225-14898 GCF_000754665.1 Bison bison bison | reverse complement strand
TCAAGTCTCCATTTCGAAACCATATCTGATAACATCACTTGTGTTGAACATTTCTCTTATGAAGAAAGAGAAATGGGTCACTAATATAGGTCCTATCTTTCCAGGCACAGCTACTCTTTATTTAATTCTCAGCACTTCTGGTACTATATTTTCTGTGTAGCTGTAAGGTCTTGCCCATCCTCCCTTGGAAGTTCTCATTTACAATCACCAATAGCATCCACATTATCACCACCAGCACCGGGACACTGATATAGGCATTAAATCCAGAGAAGGCTAAAAGTTTCCAGTTCCACTTCCCTGACATGTGACTGCCACTGCAAGGAGCAGTTTCCTTCTTCCCTGGGTCCTCATGTCGTTTTCACCACGAGCATTTGTATCTTGTTCTGACCTTTCAGTTCAGGCTGCTGAGCTGACTGTGTTTCTCTCCTTCATTCTATGACTCAGGCTGGAGAGTCCTGTTGCTCTCATTCCTTGAGGTTACTTGGTGGTATCCAGAATGTCCTTAACTCAAGAGGAAAGAATCTGTTTAGATCTGTTCTTTTTTTTCCCCCAGATTTTCATTTTTTCTTCTCTCTAGTCTATGGTCCTTAAGTGTGTTATTCTTCTTTCCTTGTGGGCAGGAAGAAAGATACTTCTAGAGTTCTCAGAAAGGTGTCTTTGGTTTCTTTACATA
>NW_011489303.1:11837-14125 GCF_000754665.1 Bison bison bison | reverse complement strand
TGGCAGCCCCTGAGTACTTCCACGGCAGCCTGTGCCCTCCCAAATTTGCATATCATTGACAGTTCAGTTGCTCCAATGTTCCTCTTCTCCAGAATTCCCTATATTTTGGTCTCCAGCCACCTCTCACATGCTCAATGAGCACAGGCATATAAAAATAATAATTTTGGAGGACTTCCTCGGTAGTCTAGCAGTTAAAACTCTGCACTTCCATTGCAGGGAGCATAGGTTCCATTCCTGGTTGGGATCCCACATGCCCTGCAGCATGGCCAATAATATTAGCAATTTCCAACCCAAAAGATAAAAGAGCAAAGTGAAGCATCAGCTGGTTCACCTTGTGCCCAGGCAAAGCCATGGACTGCCTCCAGGTTGTAACTATCCCTGATCAAGGCTCAAGGAGGGACTCAAATGACAGCCTGCACAGGCATCAGATCAACTAACTCAGTTTCTGACACAATGTGACCAACTAAATTGCCTTTGTCTTCTGCAAGCTAATTACTCTTCAGCTTCTTTATCACTGGTTACAACCTTGTTCCTACACAGGCTGCTAGCTCCTTCCTCCCTTTACAAATACTGCACTTCTCTTTCAGAAAACCATAATTTAAAGCATTGGGGGAAGAATAACTCTGAACATTGTTGCAAGAATCATAGGATAAAAGAGATTATCTTAATTATGTTACTCGACATGGTGCAAGACCCATGCAGAGCAAATACAGTTTCAATCTCTCATCACTGGAGAAAAGCTAGCAAAACATGTAATACATTTTTGGAACATTTACACATTCTTATTATCTCAAATCTCATTAATAGAATACAAGAACCATATGCTGAATCAATAATATGCTGTGTGGAAGGAATAATCTCATTTATCTTGCAATGGTAAGGCAGGTCTACAGCAGTCCAACTTGCCTGATTTCAGGGAGTTAAGAAAACTCTCTTTTTGTACTGACTGAGGCTTGAAATTTTACATTATTCAATTATCCCTTTAGCTTAGGACATTGATCTCTTTGGAAAAATCTCTAAATAGGTATCAGGGAATTGTATCTCCTGGTGGCTCAGGGGTAAAGAATCTGCCTGCAATGCAGGAGACGCAGGAGATTTAGGTACAATCCTCAGATTGGGAAGATCTCATGGAGGAGGAAATGACAACCTACTCCAGTATTCTGGCCTGGAAAATTCCATGGACAGAGGAGCCTGGCGGGCTCCATGGAGTAGCACAGAGTCAGACACGACTGAGCAACTAACACTTCTTCTTCTTCTTCTGGGAACCTGGGAGCAGGATTTAATACAACACATAAGATAGGCAGCACAGAAGAGTGAGAGGAAGGGGAGATGGGGACTGGAAGGAAGATACAAGTGGAAAATCAGGACGCTGGGGTCAGTTAGACAAGCATGAGCAAGGGTCAACAAATCATGACTTCGGTCAAATTAGGCCCAAAGCTTGTTTTTGTATGGCCCACTGCTCAAAATACATTTTTAAAAATATTCATAAGGAGGAAAGAAAATCAAAAGAAATAATAATGTGAAATTTATGTCAGCATTTGTAAATACAGTTTCCTTGGTACACAGTCATGCCTGCTGGTTCACATACTATGACTGTGTCCATGCTACTACAACAGAGCTCAATAGTTATGACAGAGGCCATCTGACCTGTAAAGCTGACAATATTTACTATCTGGCACTTTACAGGAAATAATTTGCAGACCCTGGCCGTGGAGAAACTCTTTTGGATGTATGCAAGGAAGACGTGCAAGAGTGTTCACTGAAGTGTTGTTTATAATGGAAAGAAACGGGGAGCAATGTGAATACCCATTAAGACGTAACCACATGCACTATTTACAATAGCCCAGACATGAGAGCAGCCTAGATGTCCATCGACAGATGAATGGATAAAGAACATATCCATATGGGACATATATACAATGGAATACTAGCCATAGAGGGGAAAGAATTTGAGTCAGTTGAACTGAGGTGGACAAATCGAGAGCCTGTTATAAAGAGTAAAGAAAGTCAGAAAGAGAAAAACAAATATCATATACTAATGCATATATATTGAATCTAGAAAAATGGTACTGATGAGCCTATTTGCAGGGCAGGAATAGAAACGCAGATGCAGAGAATGGACTTGTGGACACAGGATGGAAGGAGAGGGTGGAAGGAGAGGGTAAGGAGTAGCCTGAAATATATGCCTTACCATGTGTAAAACAGATAGCTAGTGGGAAGCTGTGGCAACATAGGGAGCTCAGCTCAGTGCTCTGTGACGACCCAGAGGGGTGGGATGGGGGTGGGTG
>NW_011489303.1:6856-11389 GCF_000754665.1 Bison bison bison | reverse complement strand
GTTATGTTGTATGCTGCTGCTGCTGCTGCTAAGTCGCTTCAGTTGTGTCCGACTCTGTGCGACCCCAGAGACGGCAGCCCACCAGGCTCCCCCGTCCCTGGGATTCTCTAGGCAAGAACACTGGAGTGGGTTGCCATTTCCTTCTCCAACACATGAAAGGGAAAAGTAAAAGTGAAGTTGCTCAGTTGTGTCCGACTCTTAGCGACCCCATGGACTGCAGCCTACCAGGCTCCTCCGTCCATGGGATTTGCCAGGCAAGAGTACTGGAGTGGGGTGCTATTGCCTTCTCCGTATATGGTGTATAGGTATATACATAAAGAGAGATAGAGAATAAAATATAAAAGATGAGAAGGAGAAATACACACCCTCAGGATGCCAATTATTTCTGCAGAGGAAGAGAAGGGAGTGGGACAGAGGCCTTCATCTGTGACTATAATATTCTATTGCCTTAAAAACAAGTATTGGTAGGGAATTAAGAAGCTCAATGTGTTTACTATATGTATATGTGTATTGATTGCAATGTAGTCTATATCTTTGAAATGTAGGAAATCTTTTCACAATTTAAAATAATATTTCAAAGTTACAAATCTATTCCAATAGCCATTATTTCTAATAATTCACATTTTCAGCTGATTGCAACCTTTTCTATAAATGCCCTTTTAATTACACAACACTTGGGAAAGGAAGTCATGCAGGTTTGGTCAGTATTAGCCCTGTGTTGTTGGATGCTAGGAGATGCACACCAGTGGGCATGATTAATTACATAGTCCATAAACCTTGTTCTTTGACTATCCTCCTAATTATGGTGACACTCTAGGGTACGGGTGACAAAATAATTGCTGTAACCCCAGACAAATGTTTTATGAATATTAGAACAGAGATGGAAATGGAAAAGAATTCAGGGGCAATATATTTCACGAGGAGTGAGCCATCTCCCCAATTACCCCCTGTTAATAAAGTGTGCATTTCCCAAACACGTTGAATGAAGAAACAGCTTCGTTTCCAACAACAGTATCAGGAAAAGAAACAGAAATGTGCTGTTCCTGTCTGTAAGTCAAGAGGGACACTGCTATGAAGCATGATCAAATATTAACAAGAATGATGTCAGATGTGGTGGGGAACTTACAGCATCTGTCTTAACATTGGAGAGTTTGAGGTTTGCTGGGGCCAGAAAGCATTCATAGAAACTCCAGTGCTTGTATTATCCCTCACTGCTGGGTCAAATGCCTGCCTGACAGGTCCTTTCTTTGGCTGGTAAGGGTGGACGTGGAGTACTAACAAAGTTTTCACCACTTTGTAAGGAAGAATTTATGGAGAAAGGGAAAGTGGGGAACATGGGTGTTTTGTCAGGCTCTCTCAACCTCATGATTCAGTCTGTTTGCCTTCACTAATGAGCAGGCAAAGAGGAACAGAGATTATGCAGTATTAGGGCAAGAGACGTAAGGCCATGTGACCTGCATTTCATTATCAGCATTGCCACCTGCTGTCTGTGCAAACCTGGGTAAGCATCTTGTCCTCTCCAAGGCCAAATGAATGAAATCGTAAGCTAATAAGGCTAAGTATTTTTCTCACAGGATTGTGGAACGTTTTGAAGGAAAAGTTCTGCCAAATGCTTTATAAAAGGCTAAGTGTTATAAAGATATTAGCTGTTCTACCAGACGCTTTGATTGGTGCCACGTGCATCTCAGTGAAGCCACTTCCACTGATCTGTGTGGTATATGCCATGTTTTGTAGGATTTATAGAAGTAAGGGAGGTGGGAAGGGAGGGAAGAAGAGAGAGAGGGGTGGAGAGGGCAGGAAAGATGCAGGAAGAAGTAAGTGGAGGAAGGGAGAGAAACAGAAGGGAAGGGAAAGGAAGGGAAAGAGGAAGGAGGTTGAGAGGCATGTTAGGAAGACAGTAGGGAAGGAGGAGAGAGGGAAGAGAAGGCAGGGGAGAAGGGAGACAGGAGAAGGGAAAAGTGAAGCCCGCCTAAGGCCCCCAAAGGAAAATCTTGACCAGGTCTCATCAATACCGAGGGACCCATTCTATCAGCTCTGTTTACGGGCTCTGAGCAGGTAACTCAACCTTCTTATTATTGACACCTGCAATATGTAGATAATTGAACCAGTCTCTCAAAAATACTGCCAAGTAATTTTCTAAGACAAGAAACTAACTCTCCAAAATAAATCCAGAGCACACACTCCCCTGAACGGTCTTAATGACCAATACAGCCTAGTGCTGTGAAGAAACAGAGTGGTTTGCAATGCAAATGTCCAAGATGCTCTAATGCTCACACTTTAAATGATTCAGTTCAATTATATCTCATCTTTGAAAAGGCTGTTTTATTACATTGACAACATCAGTTCCACAATATATGTCTGTTTTTTGGCCTAAAGGACCATCTTTTATGTGAGCTAATGGTGCTGACACACTGTCACTGGACCTGTTTTTTCCCCGCAGTAGTGAGAAGGCTACTGCAATGAATCAGCTCCGTGTACTCATGCTCCCTCAACCTTTACTTATATGGCTCGTTTTAGAGGTGCAATTCACAGCTACAGAACAATCACTTATCTGTTTAAAGCCAGCAGAACTATCCTGAGTTGCAGCCTTGAACCATGGCCTCAACTTAACATTCTAACAAAAGGAGTTAAACAAATCAGACATGATATCAATAACTACTGCTCAAATACATAGTTGTCCGTATATATGGGCTTTCTGTGAAATGCCCAGGTTTTTACAAAAATATTCTCCTGTTGTCCCCTCTAAACCATAAAAATTTCCAGAAATTCCTAACTTTCCCTTTTTTTTTTGCATCAAAACCACATATTTTGAAATGCCCCACACACTAAAATGTGGCATAAAAACTCTTTGTTAAATATATATCCTCATCACCAACAAGGACCTACTGTGTACCACAGGGACCCATACTCAATATCCTGTAATAACCTATATTGTAAAAGACTCTTAAAAAGAATATGCATATATACATATAAATATATAAGTGAATCACTTTGTTATACACCTGAAACTACCACAACATTGTAAATCAACTATATTTCAATTAATATATATATGTCCCTATCAATTGTTCAGAAAATATTTGACCTGTCCATTTACCATTTTTAAGGCCAAGCTTTTCACAAGACCCTTGAGCTTCATCCCTCCCTCTTTTTTTCTTTCTTGTTTACTTTTTAAATTACGAAAATATGATCACACATTTACAAGAGACTTGGAAAACACAAATCAAAGTTACATATAGCTCCACTATATATTACAATTATTTTTAAGCAAAAAAATTACAATTTTTAGTTGGTTTCAATAGCAAATTCTCAAAAATTAATAGAATGAATAGACAGAAAAGTAGAAGGATATAGTAGACCTGAAAAGCACTACAAACCAATTCAACATAATCAAGATTTATACAATCTTCACACAACAGCAGGATACAAATTCTATTTGAGTTCTCATGGACTATAAACCAGGAGACACTGGAACATATCCAGGGACATAAAACAAGGTGCAAAAATTTCATGGTCTAAAGGTATTGAAATCATACAGAGTCTGTTCTCTTATCTCTGTGGAATTAAGTTAGAAATCCATATCAAAAGATATTTGAAAATAACCCACACATTTTCAAGTGCAAGGTGACATTTACCAAGAGAGACCTTTAACTTAGCCATAGAAAACATCAATAAAGTTAAAAGACTGAAAAACAAAGGGTGATTGCAGAGAAGAAAGCACTTAAGTGAGAAATTAATAACAAAATTAGAAATTAAATCAAAGATACTTAAAGAAACTCCACATAATTGGAAATTAAATGTCCACTTTTAAATGATGGGTGTATCTAAGAAACCACAACAAGAAAAATTTAAAAATATCTGTAACACAATAAAGATGAAAAGAGAAGTTATCAGAATTTGTTGCATGCTGCTGAGGCTGCTCAATCCAACTACAATTGGAATCTTGAATAAGGTATGAAAACAAATAATGGACACTAGCATAAAATTTTGTGAAATTTGAACTAAATCTGTACTTTAGTTAATAATACTGTGTCACATGTTAATTTCCTAGTTTTATTTTTTAAATATAGTATTTTACATTCTCAGAATTGGATTAGAAGTTTCAAGTCTCATTCAAAATATTTTTTTAAATCACTAAGAAAATAAGCTTTCTAGACTTTGAGCTCGGAGAAGGCAATGGCACCCCACTCCGGTACTCTTGCCTGCAAAATCCCATGGACGGAGGAGCCTGGTAGGCTGCAGTCCATGGGCTTGTTAAGAGTCGGACACAACTGAGCGACTTCACTTTCACTTTTCATTTTCATGCATTGGAGAAGGAAATGGCAACCCACTCCAGTATTCTTGCCTGGAGAATCCCAGGGACGGCGGAGCCTGGTGGGCTGCTGTCTGTGGGGTCACAGAGTCAGACACGACTGAAGCGACTTAGCAGCAGCAGCAGCAGCAGCAGACTTTGAGCAGTAATACTAGCCCCATCCCACTTTTTGATCACTCAAGCACATCACTTTAGAAATCATCACCCATCTCTTGTGTCTT
>NW_011489303.1:3547-6640 GCF_000754665.1 Bison bison bison | reverse complement strand
AACATCCTGTAATATTTCCAGTATCAAAAATAAAGCTTTCCTAGAAATTCTGTGGCAGTCCAGTGACCACCCTGAGGCCAATGCCCATAATCAACACTCCCCTCCCATCTTTGCCATTTTATCCACAGATTTGACATGGGGATCCCTCTCTGTTCTAAATGCTTTCCTCACAGACTTTAGGGACTCCATGCTTGGTTCTCCTCTCCCTTGTGGCCAATCTCTTAATCTCTCAATCTCTTAATTTCCTCTACCTCCAAACATCAGGATGTTCTGGGCCCAGACATCCTTATTCTGCTCGCTTACTCCTCAGGTAAACTCATGAAAACTTCTGGATTGAAACTGCATCTATCCACTGACTTGGGCAAAATTTGTGTCTTCAGACTGGACCTCTTCTCAGAAATCCAGATTCACATCCCATATCTCAAACTCAATCCATGAGAAAATCCTACTTCTACTTTCTTAGACATATATCCATAATACAGCAACTTCTCACCAGCTTGGCCATGGCAACTGGGTTCTAAACTACCATTATTACTAGCCTGTATTCTTATTCTGCTTCTACCTTTGCCACCTACAGCCTAATTTCCATTTGGCAGCCAGAATGCTACTTCTAGACTGTCAGCTCATGATGCTTCCTGAAGTTTCCCATTACACTCAGGGTGAAAGTCCAAGTTCTAGCCATGGCCCTCTGGACTGACCCAATGTACCTCTCTGATCTCACTGCTAGCAGTCCTCCAATTGTTCACTGGGCTCTATCCACAGGCATCTCTCTGAATCTCATTGAAGATGTCAAACATCCTCCTTGCTCAGGGCTCTCACTCCTAGCTGAGATAGTGACAGTGCTCACTTCCTCATTTTCCTCAGGTTCTACTCAAACGTCACCCAGCTGGTGTGGCTTTTTTTCTTCCCTATATAAACAGCACCAACCCAACACTCTCACATGTCATTTGTTTTTCCTTGAAGGACTGGTCACTGCTAGAAACACCGTATATTCACTTGTTTTGCTTCTTTCTTTGTTGTCTATGTATCTCCTCTTAACATAAACATTTCAGGGGCAGGGACTTTTTTATAGAGTGCTTGAGATTGAGTCTGCCACACAATAGATACTCAATAACTATCATTAGATTTATAGAGTACAACATTTTAATGACATTCCATCGATTAATCAACTAATCAATGAGTTTGGTAATTATTGATTGTGAACTTACTGTGTGTAAAGAATTTTGCTTAAAGTCAAGAACTCATAAAGTTAGAAAAATAAGCAGTCTAGTTCCATAACTAAAATCCATTATGGCATAATGTGTTCATTAGACTTTGACAGTAAGGACTGGGGGGAGGTTGAGGATCAGAAGGTATGGACACAGATCAGTCATCAGTAAGACTGCTGTGCTCTCCAAGTGATGGCTTCCTTTCTTCCTTTATACTTTTCTGAAGAATAAATACTTTAAAAAAATCTGAGCTTGTTATTATAATCAGAAACAATCAATGAATCTCTTTTTCTCTTGCTCTTTTTCTCTCTCTCTTGCTCCCTCTGTCCTGCCTCTGTCATCACATTTCCTTCTCTGACTGACCCTCATGCATTCTTGTAAAGACCCTTGTAGATATACTGGGTCTATCCAGATAATTCAAGATAATCTCCCATCTCAAAATTCTTAATCACACTGCAGAGTCCTTATGGCATCTGAAATAACATTTAGGATTAGCACACTGACATCTTTTGGGGAAGGACCTTATACTGCCTCAAATAGTCATTCACTATGAAAACAATAGGAAAAGATGTAGTATTTTGACTCATCAGATCAGTAACTTATGCATGCCAAAACTACAGCAGAACTTAAGAATATTAAATATTATTAACATAAAACATGCTTCACTTGGTGCTTGGCTTTGAGTGAAAGGGTCAACACAGGCAGCCCTGACTGGTCATGAGCATTTCTGGGACCCGGTCAATGTCCACAAACCAGTGGAGGAAAGGAGACAAGGAAATGAGCTCATCTTCTCATCTTATGTGAAGAAAGTTCACTGTGCAAGAAACTTGTTATGGAGCTAAGTGCTTCTTCAAAATCTTGGGGCTGCTGTTATGATTATTTTATACTGTTTTTCTCTGTAAGATTCCTGGAGTTATAAACTGTAGGAACTAGAGTTTGACTTTTACAATAGTGTTTCCCCTCAAATAATGCTTCCTTTATGCTGCTTCTGTTAAAAAAAAAAAAATCCAGAATTTTGAAAATTATAACAAAGCATTATTTTAGGACTTTAAGTCATCTATAATATATGAATCCCACATCTTTATTGCTCTTCAAGCATCTCAAATATTAAAAAAAAAAAACCCTAAATGTTCCAAAATTAATTTTTCTTTCCCTGTGAACAAGCCGAAAGTAGTTACATTTGTTAAAGGTCAAACAGAAGTCAAGTTGTTTAAAGGGCAAAAAGCAGAAAAGAAACACTGAATATCTCATCAAATATATTTGCTTAATTGATCCTTCCAATTGTTTCTGTGCACATCATGCTCACAAAAAAGACACATTCCTGGGAAGTTAAATTTCAAGGGTTTGTCTCCAATCATGGACGATTATAGAAAAGACAGTCTTAGAATTTGATTTGTTTCCTAGGTAACACCTCTTCAAATCTGGTGTCTGTGTCTCATCATTTTGCTCCTACACAGGGATAAAGATCCTAAAACTAAGTGTAAATTTCAGGGACAGAAGATGACTTGAGCAGGCATCCTAAAAGAAGGATCTGGGATGGATATTATTCTTTGGAAGGAAATTTAATTTCTTTAAGTTAATATAAATAGCAGGAAAAAGAAACAAATTTGAGACTTGCTGAAACTTAATTCTCTGCAGGATATTGTTATTCTAGCAGGTTAATCTTGGACCCGAACCAAATGAATAAAGTTTCTGAAACACATGAAATATCTCCTAGTTTAACCCAATGGCTATGGCATAATATAGCTCCCAGGGGAGGAATACAGTTAGATTTAGTTAGATTTATATGTTTAAACAATTGTGGCTGATTTACAAACCTTAACAATGGGTTTAAGACTAGAAATATAGCATAAATGAGATTCATATAGACTGAAAAAAATGAATA
>NW_011489303.1:2696-3374 GCF_000754665.1 Bison bison bison | reverse complement strand
AATCTCTCACATAGCCTCAGGGTACAAATTTGGATTATTAAACACAAATATTAAAATTACTTTGCTACAAAAAGAGCCATTCCTCAAGATATAAGAAAAAAGGGCAAACCATAAATTGTGTCTATGTCCCCATCTTCTGCTGTAATATAGTATTCAGGAAATATTTTGTTTAAAATAATCATCAAAAGTAGCCTCAAACCACAAAGCCAAAAGCAGAAATAAGAGCAGCCACATTAGGTAGACTGCTGCAGCTATACGTATACAAAGCAAGAAGAGATACTCACATTCAATATGCCGCCATAAGGGTAGGTACGGAAGTGGAGAGGGAGGAAGGAGGAATATCAGGATCAGGCGGCCAGGGCCTGATCCATCTACACAGCTAGCCTGCCAGCCCGTGCCTTTTGAATGGAACTGTCCAAGGTCCTGAAATAGGCGTCCGAACAAGCCTCGATTCCCCTGATTACATATGAAATTGTTACCAGTCACTGGCATTGGCTGAAGACACACTCTCTTTGTCTTCTGCCACCATGAGTCACCGTGCATTTCCAGCTACCCGCTTCTCATGGTAGCTCAGTACCTGAGCCTGGCCAGGGATAGCTCTGTTTGAAAGGGATAAACCAGAATACCTGGAGGTCACACAGAAATCTGTTTAAAGATTTAATGATTTATTTCCTTCTA
>NW_011489303.1:1020-2596 GCF_000754665.1 Bison bison bison | reverse complement strand
TTAAAATTCACTAGCTTCTTCTAAGTCAACACCCACTCAATTTGCCAATTGAGAATGATTTAAAATTCAACAGTATTTGCAAATAGGAATCGTTATGGCCTTTTACAAACTACAGAAGCCTAATTATTCTATTTTCATGTTAAGTGCCTAATCTTCATTTGGTAAATGGAGATTATTAATTACGCACACTGACATTTAAAAACAGTATGAATTCTGTGTACTTATTACTAACTTGAAGCGTTCAAATCATGTAACTTCCTGCACAAATTAGCTCATGTATATTACACCAGACAGAAAAATCTTAGTGATCTTTATTAAAAACAGACTAATCCACTGAAATGAACATTTTTTTTTTCAATTTTTAAAGGGTCTTACTAATTACTATATCAAGACCTAGAATAAATTTTCCCCCAGGATATACTGTCTGGAATTCTTAAGATTGATTTTCACTTAAAAATTATTTATTTATTTTTAGCTGTGCTGGCTCTTCTTTGCTGTGCCCAAGCTTTCTCTAGCTGCAGGGAGAGAGGACTACTCTTGAGCTGCAGTGCACAGGCTTCTCATTGCAGTGGCTTCTCCTTGTTGCAGAGCAGGGGCTCTAGGATTCGAGAGCTCTAGGATGCAAGGCAGATTTTTAACCACTGGACCACCAGGGAAGACCATTTTTCACTTTTTTTTTAAGCAGTGGAGAAATCACCTAATAAGGTAGATGATGGATTTGTTACTCCTGCATAGGTTAGCCCCACCATTTCTGACTTTTCATTCCTCTGCATCTGACTTTGATGATCAACAGTTCCAAATTTACACATTTAAGAATTTTAAATGATATACTTAAAACATGCTTTGATTCAGGTCCAGAAAAAGACATCTGACCAATAATTCACACATTAGACATATTTCTTAGTCATGTGTTCATCAGGTTTGAAATGGGAACAGGGAGGCATATTCTGGGAGTACTGATTTATCTGGATACCTAAAAAAATTCAATCACAATTGAAATCTGTGCCAGAGACATGGTACTGAAAGGTACCAGATTACGCCACCCTCAAATATGCCTCTTTGACATATGGATTATTTTCAGTTAAAGGCAATTGAGAACCAGTCCAAATTCTAAAAACAGGGCATAAATTTTCCTTTTGTGAAAGAAATGTCCATTTATAAAGGAAATTTCCATTCATAGAGATGTCTCCCTCTCCCTTACCAGTTGCTAAGGACTCTTACCAACACCTATCCAGAGAGAAGGCTCCTAATTAAATCTGCTGAACAAACCTTATTAAACAGCCTTTGTTTACCATACCTTCCTGGTCATCCTTCCTTAACTTGCCTCTCCCACACAGAAGCCCCAGACACCTTTTTGTTTGCATTTAAACACAAATTCTAACCACTCTTTTGGATTATTCACAACTGACTGCTCCCTTGTGTACACCAAAAGTCACATATTAATAAACTCCTGTTTGTTTTTGTCTTGTTAATTTGTTTTTGGCCAGTCTCATTTATAGGGCCCAAACTGGAGAACCAAAGATAGGTAGAGGAAGAGATTTTTCCTTCTATACAGTACTGTCTCATAAATTTTCTC
>NW_011489303.1:0-473 GCF_000754665.1 Bison bison bison | reverse complement strand
GCAAAGAAATAGAGGAAAACAATAGAATGGGAATGACTAGAGATTTCTTCAAGAAAATTAGAGATACCAAGGGAACATTTCATTCAAAGATGGGCTCAATAAAGGATAGAAAGGGTATAGACCTAACAGAAGCAGAAGATATTAAGAAGAGGTGGCAACCTCCCAGAATAATGGAGATAAAAGCAAAAATAAACAAATTGGACCTAATTAAACTTAAAAGCTTATGCACAATGAAGGAAAATATAAGCAAGGTGAAATGACAGCCTTCAGAATGGGACAAAATAACAGCAAACGAAGCAACTGACAAAGAATTAATCTCAAAAATACACTAGCAAATCCTGCAGCTCAATTCCAGAAAAATAAGTGACCCAATCAAAAAATGGGCCAAAGAACTAAAGAGACATTTCTCCAAAGAAGGCATACAAATGGCTAACAAACACATGAAAAGATGCTCAACATCACTCATTATCAGA
>NW_011489302.1:13768-14426 GCF_000754665.1 Bison bison bison | reverse complement strand
ATCCTGCCTCTCTCTGATGGAGTAATTGTATTTTGTGTTTATTGTTCCCTTGTCTTTTTCTTTTGTTTCATTTCATGTACTTTATATGCTTTACAATATACAATTATTTTGATTTGCAATGAACTTTGTGACAGGATCTTGTACTTTAGTCTTCACCCAGCATATTGTTGCAAGCAGCTGTGTTTCAATTATTTTCACTTCTGTTTAATGCTCTGTTGTACGAATGTACACAAATTAGTTTACTCATTCTTTTGTCAATGGCATTTGGGTTGTTTCACATTTTTTTCTGTTTTGAACAGTGCTGCTATAAACATTTTTGTACATATTTGTGGAAAACCACATGCAAGAGTTGCCCTGGGGTATACATCTAGGACTAGAAACTCTAGTTCATAGAATTTAAGAATGTTTAAGTTTATGATATAATGTTTTACCATTTTCCAAAGTATTTGACCAAGATATAATATATGAGAAATGTGTTATACAAGAGATTCATTGTTTCACCTTCTTATCAACACTTGGTATTGTCAGGCTTCCTACTTTTCACAATCTTATGGGTATAAAATGAAATCTCCTTGCCGTCTTCCCATTTCTTCAGTTCAGTTCAGTCACTCAGTTGTGTCCGACTCTTTGTGATCCCATGGACCGCAGCACGCCAGAC
>NW_011489302.1:8773-10462 GCF_000754665.1 Bison bison bison | reverse complement strand
CCCTGCATTGGAGGCGAAGTCTTAACCACTAGACTGCCAGGGAAGTCCCCGGGCACTAATTTTTGGAGAGGAAAAAACAACCTTGATATTTTAGATGCAAAAAAATCATAGCTTTAATATGTCTAGCATCTCTTTAGTCCACCTAAATGATTTCCGCAACAAAACAAGGGATAAAGAATGGGTCCCCTTGCAGGAATTTTGAAAATAATGCTATCTGTATCTTCACCTTGGAATCTCTAGGTAGAGGTTATCACAGTGTTCTTGTGATCTGGGTCCCTTCTACTTCCATATGAATCTTAGAATCACCTGATCAATTTCTTCAAAAGAGGCAGCCGGAATTTTGATAGGGAATGTGGTGAATCTGTAGATCAATTTGGGGAGTGTTGTCATCTTAACAATATTAAATCTTCTAATTCATGAACATGATTATTTCCTTTTATTTAGGTCTTCTTTAAATTATTCAATGATGCTTTGTAGTTTTTAGTGTGCAGCAGGTCTTGTATTTCTTTTGTCAAATTTATTCTTAAGTATTTTTTTGACAGTATTGTAAATGAAATTGCTTTTTTAATTTCATTTTTGGATCATTCATTGCTAGTTATATAAAAATACAACTGATATTTGTATATTGATCTTCTATTCAGCAACCATGCTGAACTTATTTTTTAGTTCTAACAGTTTTTTTGTGGATTCCTTAGGATTTTCAATATACAAAATCATGTCATCTACTAATAGAGATAGTTTTACTTCTTTCTAATCTTGATGCCTTTTATTCATTTTCCTTGCCTAACTGCCCTGGCTGAGACCTCCAGCACAAGGTTGACTGGAAGTTGGGACAGCAAATCCTTGCATTGTTCTTGATCTTAAGGAGAAATTGTTCAGTCTTTCATTATTAAGTATGATATAACTTTTATGTTTTCGTAAATGCCCTTCAATAGCTTGAGGAAACTATCTTCTGCTAGTTTTCTGAGCATTTCTATTATGAAAGTGTTGGATTTTGTCAAATGCTTCATCAGCATCTATTGAGATGATCATGTAGTTACTGTCCTTCATTCTATCGATATAATTTATTAAATTGATTTTCACATGTTAAACCAAGCTTTTACCCCTGCTATAGATTACACTTGGTCATGGTATATAATCCTTTTAATATGTTGCTGGATTTAGTTTGCTAGAATTTTGTGGAGATTTTTACATCTATTACATTTGGGATATTGGCCTGTAGTTTTCTTTTATTCTGATACTATTTGTCCAATACTGGTATCAAAGCCTCATAGAATGAGTTGTGAAGTATTCCCTCTTCTATTTTGTTAAAAAATTGGTGAAGGATTGGCTTGAATTTTTCTTTAAATGTTTGGTAGTATTCACCAGTGAAAACATTTGAGCTTGAGATTTTCTAAAAAGTTTAAGACTATTATTTCAATCTCTTCAGCTGTTAGAAGTCTACTAAAATTTTCCCTTGCTTCTGGAGTCAGTTTTGGTAATTTGTATCTTTCTAGAATTTGTCCATTTTATCTAGACCATCTACTATGTTAGCATATAATATCTCATGTGAAAGTGTTAGTCACTTAGTTGTGTCTAACTCTTTGCAACCCCATGGACTGTAGCCCTCCAGGTACCCCCATCCGTGAAATTCTCCAGGCAAGAATACTGGAGTGGGTAGCCATTTCCTTCTCCAGAGGACCAAAGCTG
>NW_011489302.1:4802-5289 GCF_000754665.1 Bison bison bison | reverse complement strand
TAGTAGGCTGGGGTTGGCCACCAGAGAAAGCCCCATGAGATTTAGAAGTTAAGAAGTTAAGCAGCACAGGGCAGCAAAGGAGACACAGACTTAAAAAACCGACTTTTGCAATGAACATTTATAACAGCTAGGACATGGAAGCACCCTAGATGTTCTTCAGCAGAGGAATGGATAAGGAAATCATGGTACATGTACACAATGGAATATTACTCAGCTATAAAAATGAACACATTAAAAAAAAATGAACACATTTGAATCGATTCTAATGAGGTGGATCAAACTGGAGCCTATTGTACAGAGTGAAGTAAGTCAGAAGGAGAAACACAAATACTGCATATTAACGTATATATATGGAATTTAGAAAGATGGTTATGACGATCCTATATGCAGGGCAGCAAGAGACTTAAAGAACAGATTTTTGGACTCTGTTGGAGAAGGTGAGGGTGGGATGATTTGAGAGAATAGCACTGAAACATCTATATTATAT
>NW_011489302.1:4108-4422 GCF_000754665.1 Bison bison bison | reverse complement strand
ACAGCGGAAATCTTTTCCAGCCACTTTCATGGAATGTTTCTCCAGAACGCCAGCCAGAAGGACGTCATAGAGCAGCTCCAGACCACCCAGACCATCCAAGACATCCTGTCTAACTTCCGGCTGCGGGCCTTCCTGGACAACAAGTATGTGGTTCGTCTGCCAGAAGACTGCTACAACTACCTTCTCTGCTACCTCCAGAGTGACAACAACACCGCGCTGTGCAGAGTCCTTACCTGGCACATCCACCTGGATGTGCAGCCCACCGAGAGGGTGGACTACCAGCTCTATGCCAGCGGTGGCTGCTCCAGCGGCGA
>NW_011489302.1:0-557 GCF_000754665.1 Bison bison bison | reverse complement strand
CACTTTATTTTTCTAAAGTAGTTTTTATACCTTAAGTTATGCATAGAGGATAATGGGGGAAGGGGTAGAGTCATGCAGTAAGCCAGGCTTTCTTCCTGCAAACTTATCATATGCAAAAGTTTAGGTGATTTGCATCATCTTCTGGCCCGGAGGCCTGTTAACATTTCAAGACCCTTTCTTCAGAAAACTTATTTTTCTCTAAAGGTGATTAGTCAGGCGCCACCCTCCAAAAGCATTAAAGTTGCATTCCTATAGGGCAAAGGTGTGGTGGGCTATAACAAGAAAAAGAATTAACTCAAGGGTCCAAGGTTACAAACATTAAAGCTACTACTTATACCAATTATATTAATCAATACACTGCCAGGGATACAGCAGGTAAGGGATATGGAGACTTAGCAGCAAACATTGGCCCAACAAGTGAAAAACTCTTCACCAATACAATTTCTAATCAATCTATTAACTGCTCAAAGGAATCTGTATTTAGACAGTTTAGAACATCTCATGCCTCTCACAGTTGGGAGGCTCTGAGCAATCACATGTGGCCCGAAAAACCTATT
>NW_011489301.1:13870-15655 GCF_000754665.1 Bison bison bison | reverse complement strand
TCTACCAAGGATCCATCACCAACTCTTTGGCAATGCTGCTTCCAGTGTATAGCACCTGAGGGTGAATGGGTTGACAGCAGGCACCCATTACCATGTGGTCCCCCTACTGGCACACAAGGTGACCCCCTACCTCTGTAGCCTCCAAAGGTGTTGGTGGCCCTCAAAGGAAGGCCATGCCTGTGGCCTTAAGGGCTTCTGAGACCTTCACTCCACAATGCCAACAGTATATCTGTGTCCTCTCTTCCCTCTAATCAATGTGGTAACTCTGTGTTACCTCCTAGTTTGGAACACATGGGTCTAGGGACAGACATTCCTTGTGCAAATGGGACTCTTCTTGTCACTTAGCCCTTGATTATCCTGCACTCTCCTTCCAGCTGTTGGCTGTGATTGTACTGCAGGGGCATTCTCAAATTGAGAGAGGTTGAATTCTAGGAGTGTGGTGGATATGGCCTGAAGGGTTCAAGAGAAGACATGGTTAGTTGATACGCTATTCTGCCTTTGCACTATAAAATTCTGGGTGGTAAATTTAACATGACCAGGAAATGACTTGTTCACATTTTCCTGCACTCTCTGAGTATGACTTGCATTTATGATCATCACCAACAGAGCACAGTTACAGCATCTGAAAGAGTCATGGACAGCAGGACAGATGATGCATCATTAGTATGTAATAATGTTACCAACACCACATCATGTGAATGTTATTAGGGGACTGTGGGGGCAAGAAGTTTAGTATTGCTCCAATAGTTTCCTAGTTTCCTGAGATTTTTTAAAAATCATAAATGGGTGTTGAATTATTTGTTTAAATGATGATATCATGTTACCCAAGGGAAAATGCCTATCTCAACTTAGCAGCAAAAGTTGGATCAAAGACTTGACATTATGACCTTTCTAAATATTTTGAATATTTCTGATCAAGAACATTATCAAATGGAGTAATTTGTTTTGCTCATTAACCCCAAGAAATGAATATTTAGGAGTTTCATTTGTCAGAGAAAAATCTCACCTACTTGCCTTTATTAAAAGAAATGACAGCCATAGCCAGAGTAACATTCCCAAAAGTATGAAATTAAATCCCGAATTCCAAATATATTTTCTTAAACTGAAACTTTATGAAAATAAGCTAGCTTTGTTCAGTTCATCTTCCCCAGCTAGCATTGATAGTGTGAACTGGGAGCTCCAAATAGAAGTTATTGAACTGCAGAGCAATATTATACTAAAAGTGAAGTAATGACATTTATTTATCCTAAACGTAAAAACACTGTGCAAGGATTCTATCCACGTTCAAATGAACTATCACTTTACGAAGAGCTTCTTTCTGTTATGAGGCTGAATTTAATTAAGAATCAAAATTAGTTAGAGGATTCAAGGCTTAATTTTACCCTGCACCTCACAATGTGAAATATAAGACCTGACACTTCATGTTTTCATGGAATTTAAGGTGCCTGCTTTCCAGTTCCAAATCAAAAGGGTAATGAAACATGAAAGAAAACAATGAATAGTTATCTATCTCTATTTTCAATTTGCATTCCCCCTGTATATAGTAAAATATGATCACCATTAGCATATCTGTGTTTATTATGTTATCTCTTTACACTATATTTCAGTAAAAACAAAGAAAGCTTGATTACATTTCTGGTAATTGGTTTTCCATACCTGGCTTGCTTTGCTAATTTATCTGCTTGGTCTGTAGACACACTTGAGTTCATGACTCATTCAGCAAGTATCTGACAAATGATGGTTGAAGTGAATGCATTGCAAACACTCCTGACATTATAGTTTGTT
>NW_011489301.1:8625-10996 GCF_000754665.1 Bison bison bison | reverse complement strand
TTGAAGAGAAATGACAGTTGGCTTGCTCTTCTAGATATTAAAGCTATTTTTATATCTCAAATAGTTAAAATAATGAGTTATTGGGAAAATATTTATAGAGAGAGCAATAAAACAGAAATACAGCAAATAAACAGAACAAAACTCTGGAACCCATGAGTATTTACTATAGGGCTGAGCAGATATTACAAATCAGTTGGGAAAGGATGAATTTTTCCATAAGAAGTATAGAGTAGAAATTGACAGCTATAAAAGAAAAGCATATTAAACTATTACCATATATACCAAAATGAACTTTAATAGATTAAACAATTGAACATGATGAAACTGCATAAAAGCTAGAAAAATAGGTATCTGACTTTTTAGTGGTTTCTTAAATTTAAAAGTATTTTTTTAATGACAAAGAAAAATATATACACAACATGAGAAGTAAATCAACAAATTGAGAAATATATCTGCAAACATGATAAACTAAAATTAATATCCATAATATGTGAGTTCTTGAAAATTGGTAAAATAATCCTAAAACATGATATAAAAATGGCCAAAAGACAATGTAAAAAAGAAATGCAAATAGCTAGAAAACAACCTCATTCACAATTGAAAATAATCAAATTGAATAACGTGATAAAGAATGATAGTAATGGCCCTCCAGTGAATCACACCTCTCTGAGTCTATGCTCCTTTGCAGTGTGACTTTGATACTCCTTTCATAAAGAAATGCAGTCTATTGCTCTACCCCTTGAAGCTGGGATAGCATTATAACCTACTTTGACCAAAAGAATGGGGTAGAAATTACTTGGATGAAGGAGCCTGGTGGGCTACAGTCCATGGGGTCGCTAAGAGTCGGACACGACTGAGCGACTTCATTTTCACTTTTCACTTTCATGCCTTGGAGAAGGAAATGGCAACCCACTCCAGTGTTCTTGCCTGGAGAATCCCAGGGACGGGGAAGCCTGGTGGGCTGCCATCTATGGGGTCGCACAGAGTCGGACACTACTGAAGTGACTTAGCAGCAGCAGCAGCAGTATTATATACAGCTTTCCAGGTGGCGCTAGTGGTAAAGAGCCTGCCTGCGAATGCAGGAGACATAAGAGATGTGGGTTTGATCCCTGGGTTGGGAAGATCCCCTGGAGAAGAAAATGGCAACCCACTCTAGTACTCTTGCCTGGGAAATCCCATGGACAGAGGAGCCTGGCAGGCTACAGTCCATGGGCTCGCAAAGAGTCAGACACCACTGAAACGACTTAGCACATATATTATGTACAAACTACTGTGTCAAATGTTGAAGTGGGCTTATTGAAAGGGTGTTGAACCACAAGCCTGTAACAAATAAGCCTCCAAAACATGACCAACTATTCCTACCATTAGTTTACAGATTCTATTACATCCATCAAAGCAACCAGGAAAATCTGTGACAGCAATTATAATCAGAAGGTAACTTACAGACAAGTTTCACCCATCTGAGAAGATTCAACGCCCCAGTTGAAAAGCTGCCTATGATCTAGGGTGATTGGCATGACCCTGTAATGACCCTGAGGTAGCCTTTGACCCGCAAGTTCCTTTTTTCTGCCTATTAGTATGCTGGAATTTCCCAGTACTGGAATTGAAGCATGTTTTCTCTTAAATGTCTTCAGCCATCAGCCAGAGTTCAAGCTATATTCAGATGGACCAATCCAACTGGAGTATTGAAGGGGCTAGATCCAGGGATTGACCGGAGGCTAGGAATTGGGAGAAGATCCCATACATTCTAACATGATGATTCAGTCTCTGTTCATCAAAAGTAGAAGATTCTAGATTATACAGATTGGGAACAATTTCAGTGAACTGTCATTTGTTTCAGTCCTGGATACATCGTAATCAATTAGCCACCACCAAAGATCCATGTAGTGAAGTCATTGTGACAAACATTTGGGTTTGTCACCCGTTGTGGTAACCACATCCATTGGTGTCTGGGCTATTATCACTCAGCCTCTGCCTCAATCACTCTATTTCAATCATTACATTTCCTGTCTTTGTCCCCTGTCACCAATAGAGTGCTTTTCAAAGATCCTGATTTATCTTCACCAATTTTTTCCTTATTGCCATTATGAAGGTAATATTTTCTAGGCCCTCTCAGAGGACATGGTTGTGGGTGGGACAAGCCAGTTGCACGTGATGAATCCATGTCCACATTCTCCTTTCTCTAATGTCAGATGTCAGAGAGAAAAATATATTGGTCATAATAATGAGGTAGAGGCCAAATTGACACCCACAGGAAATACTCTTTATGTAAAACATAAGACTTCCTTGACATGAATGTCATTTTAAAAATTAGATCAATTAGACTTGAAAAAAATCTTACCTTGAAAAGTGTCAGAAAAAAAGTTCAATA
>NW_011489301.1:4312-6453 GCF_000754665.1 Bison bison bison | reverse complement strand
GTCATGAATATTACACATATATTTTTCCAGTTTTACATCTGTCTTTATGGTGCTTTTTCCACATAGAAACTCTAAACCTCTTTATGGTCAAAAATTTCAGTCTTTTTCTTTCTGATTTCTCCTACCAAAGTATGCTTAGAAAATCCTTCCCAGCCTAAGACATGTATCTATGGTTTCTCCAACAATATTTTTTATTTCAAATGCTCAAATATATAATGTATCTAGATTTAAATAGAGCTCCAAATAAAATTTTTTCCACATCATTAACCAAGTGTCTTAGCATCATTTGTTAAATTATTTCTTCTTTCACCACAAATTTAAGATGCTGCTTTTCTCATATAGTACTCCAATTCCTGCATACAAAGCAGTCTGTTTCTTGACTCTTCTTTCTTTTTCCCCTGTGTTGTCCGATTCTTTCTGCAACAAGACCCTTGTGTTTTTCTGGGCTGGTCATCTACCAGCATTGAGCCTCCCCTTACTGAGCAGTCTCAACATTGGCTGCAGTCCCCAATGACACTTCCAGTCTTCCCTGGGGTGAGGCAAGGGATGGCTTCTCTCCCTGTGATTTTTGCTCTGTTACATGGCAGTCACAGACAGGTCAGGGCTTTCCACATGGCGCAGTGGTAAAGAATCCACCTACCAATACAGGAGACACCAGAGATGTAGGTTTGATCCCTGGATTGGGAAGACTTCCTGGAGGAGGAAATGGCTACCCACTCCAATATTCTTGCCTGGGAATCCCATGGACAGATGAGCCTGGTGGGCTACAGTCCATGGGGTCGCAGAGAGTTGGACACAACTGAATACGCATACACAGGTTACTTGAGCCCCAACAACTTACATAGCTTGGAGACTGTTTTTGTTTTGGCTAATAATCATAGTGCCTTATTCTTCCTAGCGTAGTCTTCATTCATTCAACAGAAGATGACAAGTATACCTGGATCAGGACCACCATGCCATCTATATGTGAAACCACTGCTCCTCATCCAGACTTCAGCCCTTCTTGCTGAGCGTGGCTCTCCATGTCTTCCACTGTGGAAGGCAGCATTCGTACAATGCCCTAAAAGGCCCTTTGTGATCTGACCCACCTTTCTTTTCTTGTCTTCAGTCTCATATCCCACAACTCCCTTGACAACCTCCACTTCAGCTGCACTGACATCCTCACTATTTCTTGGACATTCCTGTCAGGGCAGGCAGGTTCACCTCAGGACATTTGTACTCACTGTTTCTTCTTCCTGGAATATTCTTCCCTCAGATAGCCACATGGATAACTTGCTCACTTCCTTCACGGTTTTTGCATCTTTTAAAAGATGCCTACCCAAAACACCTGTTATGGACAGAATTGTACCCCCTAAATTCATATATTGAAGCCCTAATCAACCCCAAAGTGACTATTTGGAAGTAAGGCCTATAAGGAGGCAATAAAGGTTTAATGAGGCCATAATCCTGGGCTTTTAATGTGGTAGGGCCATTGTTCTCATAAGAACAGGAAGAGACATCAGAACTTGCTCTCACCACACGGTGCACAGAGGAAAGGTCATATGAGGTCATAGCAAGAAACAGCCATCAACAAGTCAGGACGAGGGCTTTCACCAGAAACCAAATTTTCCAGCAGCTTGATCATGGACTTTTGGCTTCCAGAACTGTGAGAAAATTACTGTCTGTTGCTTAAGCCACCCAGTCTGTGGTATTTTGTTATGGCAGCCCAGGCAGACTAAGACACCATCCACTCATGTTAACTCCAAAGCCCTTTTCCCTGTCCTGCCAATCTCCCTTATTTACTCTACCCTAGCCATTAACTTCTTCAAAATTAATCTGAAATTTACTTCTTTGTATTTTAATTGTTTATTCTCTATCTTCTTTCACTGGAATATAAACTCATGAATACAAGTATTTCTCATGCTTTCATTGGTTGATGGATCCCTAGCATATAGAACTGTACCTGGAACATGCATGCTTCATGCTGAGTCACTTCAGTCATGTCCAACTCTTTGCAACCCCATGGACTGTAGCTCACCAGGCTCCTCTGTCTATGGAATTCTCTAGGCAAGAATACTGGAATGGGCTGCCATCCCTCCTCCAGGAGATCTTCCCAACCCAGTGACTGAACCTGCATCTCTTAGGTCTCCTGCATTGGCAGG
>NW_011489301.1:538-918 GCF_000754665.1 Bison bison bison | reverse complement strand
TAGCACGGGTCAGAAATGAGCCATCCCCTCTGTGCCTTGTCTGAATTCTTGACCCCAGAAGCTGTGAGCATAGGCAAATACTGGCTGTGATTTAAACAACCAATTTGGGATGGTTTGTTAGGCTGTGAGACAACCATAACAGGGAGCTTTCCCCAAGCTTTTAATAGTCTGTGCACTTATGATGATATGTAGTCCCATGAAGTCCTGCAGGCTCTTGGAGACCTCATGAGTACCACTTAGATCCCTCAAAGTTACAGGGGAGCAGGAAGTAGGGACTGTGGCCCAAACTCTGACCTGGGCTTGGTTTCTAGAACTCTGGCCTCATATACAAGCAACTCCTGCAGCTCAATTCCAGAAAAATAAACGACCCAATCAAAAAA
>NW_011489301.1:0-438 GCF_000754665.1 Bison bison bison | reverse complement strand
CAATCCCATTGCTGGGCATACACACCAAGGAAACCAGAATGAAAGAGACACATGTACCCCAGTGTTCATCATAGCACTGTTTACAATAGCCAGGACATGGAAGCAACCTAGATGTCCATCAGCAGATGAATGGATAAGAAAGCTGTGGTACATATACACAATGGAGTATTACTCAGCCATTAGAAAGAATACATTTGAATCAGTTCTAATGAGGTGGATGAAACTGGAGCCTATTATACAGAGTGAAGTAAGCCAGAAAGAAAAACACCAATACAGTATACTAATGCATATATATGTAATTTAGAAAGATGATAATGATAACCCTGTATGCGAGACAGCAAAAGAGACACAGATGTATAGAACAGTCTTTTGGACTCTGGGAGAGGGAGAGGGTGGGATGATTTGGGAGAATGGCATTGAAACATGTATAATATCATA
>NW_011489300.1:327785-328178 GCF_000754665.1 Bison bison bison | reverse complement strand
CTCTTTAGTTGCTTAGTTGTGTCCGACTCTTTGTGACCTCATGGACCATAGCCCTCCAGGCTCCTCTGTCCATGGGATTCTCCAGGCAAGAATACTGGAGTGGGTAGCCATTCCCTTCTCCAGGGGATCTTCCCAACCCAGGGATCAAACCCAGGTTTCCTGCACTGCATGCAGATTCTTTACCATCGAGCCACCTGGGAAGCCCTAGGTAACCCTGCTGCTGCTGCTGCTGCTGCTAAGTCACTTCAGTCGTGTCTGACTCTGTGCCACCCCATAGACAGCAGCCCACCAGGCTCCCCTGTCCCTGGGATTCTCCAGGCAAGAACAATGGAGTGGGTTGCCATTTCCTTCTCCAATGCATAAAAGTGAAAAGTGAAAGTGAAGTCACCCAGT
>NW_011489300.1:317172-324421 GCF_000754665.1 Bison bison bison | reverse complement strand
GGGTATGCTGTCTTTGCTCACACATTTGGGTAGCTTCTGGAATATAGGACTTATTCACGTTTTGCTTCCTAATCTTTCTGTTGTACAGGGCCAGATCTCCTCTTAGCCACTTGATTGTTTTTATGTGAAGCACATCTTACTATCGCCTTATTTTGGTTGCTTTTGTTCACAAGAATTGTTAATATGAGAATGTGTATCCACCTTAATAAAGAAGTTAAAATAAAAAAAAAAAAAATAAAATAAATAATACCTTCACTTTATTCCAGCCTTCCCAGGTGCTTCTCTATCCTTGGACAAAGGCAGAGAAGAAAACAGAAGTCTTTAAGATAACATTTCAATGCAGCTGAGAAGAAACCAGATTCTATAAGAATAGTAGAAAATAAAGAATGCTGAATCATTATCTGCACTGTGACCTTTGGAAACTGACCCGAAGGAAACTGACATCGAACGCACGTTCGATGAGCAGCAGGGGAATAGCCCTTTCTGCATCTTTCTGCCCCAACTCCAGGCAGATAAAGCGAAATCAGAGAAATCTGTCTGAGGCTGTTCCATACCCCATATGTATTCTGTCTCTTGGGAACTTTCTAATTCAGCCCCTCCTCTGCTGTAATTCCCCTGCTTTACTTCTGCTACCTTGAAAGTAAATTAGAAAGCATCTTAACTGCACAACGGCTGCAGAAGACACTTATAAAAGGAAAAGTCATTGATGCGAGATGGAAGACGCAGTCTGGGGTAGGGGTGGACAAAGCTCACAAGACACAATGCCAGGATGGTTCCAAGAGGGAAAATAAAGTGGTTTTAACTTTCCCCATCTCCATTCTAATCAGCACTCATGACCGTGAGAACTGCTAAGGGGCGCATGGGCACTGGGTGTCCCATCTCCAGCTTTACTGGGGCCATTTCTGAGAAGAGAGCTTGAACCTGAAGCTGGATCATCATCTAGGATGAGGAAATTCTATCCAATGGACCCAGGCTAAAAATACATGTTCATTTTCCCTCACTTTGACCAGACACACACTTGCACACAGAGAAGTCAAGATGAGGCAGGAACGTACATAACAGTGAACGTGTCTTTGTCGAAAGTGCTGGCGTGTGATGCATGGTGCAGCGTGGATTCTCTAAAACAGGAAGCTGCAAAAGCTGGAAATGCTCACTTCTAAGAGGCAGGAAGGGGCTTCCCTGGTGGCTCAGCGGTAAAGAATCCTCCTGCCAATGCAGGAGACAGAGGCTCCATCCCCGGGCTGGGAAGATCCCCTGGAGAAGAAAAGAGCAAACCACTCCAGTATTCTTGCCTGGAAAATTTCATGGACAGAGGAGTCTAGTCCAGGGCTACAGTCCAGGGTTCACAGAGTCAGACATGACTGAGCGACTGAACAACAAAGAGGCAGCAAGCTTGACAGTTTTGTGTCGGAATTACCCAGATCAAGGAGTGGCTGCTGAGTGCTACTGCACAAGCCTGTGCATCTTTTCATCCATTGGTCTTAAGAAAGCATAACTTCTAAAGACTGGTGGGACCAGGAGAGGTATGGAGGAGCTCCAGGGGAGGGAGAGCAGACAGGGGACCTATCTGGTTTGCTTCTGATGAGTGGCAACTTTCCTGGAACTTTAGAATTATCATTATGGATTGACGGCATTGGGGTTTGAAACAGTGATAATTTCAATGAAGAAAGATTAAAAACTAAAAACACACATACCATATCAAGTAGTTCCATATATTGAATATCCATAGAAAGATGACTAATAAAAGGATTTCCTCCTCAAATCTGCAGTTAGACAAGATCTAGGACTCTGCAGTGCTTCGTAGAAGTATGTTCAAATTTATATGAAGGCAACGCAAGTTAGTGTGGTAATATTTTGTGAAGTGTTCACTGTGTTTTGTTTGTGTGTGTGTGTATATGTGTGGAGGGGATGAAATGACAGTTTAAAATATTTAAATGTTAATTTTATTCTTCTGTCTTACTGATTTTCTACATTTTTTTTTACATATTCTATTAGCTTCCTCTCTAGTAATACTATGCATTCATCTTGGATTTGAAGGTAAAAATTACTTGTAAATTAAGAAACGCGCTGTTGAGTGAATATTATTTCTAATCTCTTAAATATGGGCAACTTTTTCAAGCTATTTTTTAGGAAACTTGCAAGAGTTTGGAGTTTGCATGAGGTTTTCACAGTACTTGAATGGGTAGCAAGAGCTCCAGACAGGATCCAACTTGTTGCTCTGACATGACAGTGAGAACTGCCTCTTTTAATTGTGGTACATTTCCAACTAATCTTCACCTTACCCTTGGGAGGGAGGGATTGTTGTTATACTTACAGATGAGGAATTCTCTAGGGCTGAGACACTCTCCAAGACCACAGGGGTGGGCTGGGGACCCAAGCCCCTCCCTGTCTTTGTCCTCCAGTTTCTCCTTCCTTGGGCCACAAAACATGCCCTCTGGACACCGCAGGACTCTGGATACATCAGCAAATCCCCGAGGATTCACCTCCCTCAACTGTACAAGGTGACTTGGACTGGTCTTTCTCCCCACTCCCTGCTACCTCCTGTTCATTTTTAATTTGGGTTTATTCAGTGGAATGAAAAGTGATGGGATTCAGTGGGTGTCAGCTGACTGATGGGAGACAGAGTCCAGAGGAGGCTGTGAGTCTAGCAGGCCTCCAGAAAGCCCACACTGTTTGTCAAGAACCAGGGCGGACTTTATTGCATAAATTCTCAGTCTTAAGGCGATCTCATAAGATATATGGACTTGGAAGAAGAAGTAGGAAACGAAAGCCTCTATAGAAATACAAAAAAGTAGACACCATTTAAGATGGGTTGTAGACCGACTTAGAGGTTCATGGGCCAGGTTAACAACTTCTGGATTAAATAGTGCATGTACCCAATTTCATGGCCTCTAGGAGGACCAGTCCTGGTTGTTACACAAAGTGAGCAAAGCTTATTTTGATGTGGGAAATAGTAATTGAAAGATAAGAATGGAAAAATGTGATGAGTTTTCAAGACAGTCCTTTTCTTCCATGGGAAATTATGTTTCCCGTATTACTTTCTTGGTTATTGGAATAGGTTAGAAGAAAGAAAAGTTGATGAAGAACCAATAGAAGTATATATACTCCTTTAGAAGTATATAGAGAACTCCATGCCATTTTGATACTTTTTTGGAATATATTAAGAGCAACACTTCTGATTGCAGATTTATGGTTGTGATTTCTGTCCCATGAACCTATAAGCTGTATATGTAGGTCTGGGTGCCAATGGCAGGTCTGGGATAAAGGGTAGAAAATCTGAACCTCAGAGATGCCCAGATTCCCTCCAAAGGGCAAAGATGTACTACTGGTCATTTCACTCTTTCTTACACCCATGATATATAATTTTTCAGAACACAGGAAGAACAAGATGTCATTCACACATCTGAACATTTAGATTGCCATACTATTAATCTGGGTTTTGGAAAGTTGAGAACAAAGGAGGACTCCCTGTTTTGTCTGGTGGTGGTGAACAATTGATCCATACTCAGTCTGAAAGCCTGATCTACTCTCTGTACTCATTTATCAGCTGTCATGGCATCTAGCTTGCTGCTGAGAAACCCTGGGTGACGTCTACCATGTGAACTCTTTCAGGTCTGGGGTCACCGCAGGCAGCAATGGGGACCTGACACCTCAACTCTACAAACCCACATTTCTCTTAGAATTGACTGTGGAAGGTTTTCACAGAATGTTTCTTTCATGTCGCATGCCTCACATTAAATATTGTTAAAAAACTAAAAACCGATTCTGGGGGTACAATTTACAAGTCTTCATATAAGAAGGAAACGACTGAAAAAATACCCACCCAAGCACCTACAACTCATCTAGCGAACAAGGCTACTAATACGTAGGCGGTGCCCGGAGAACTCCGTGACTTGTGGAAAAGCGGGGAGGTGCGGTCCACCCTCTGGAAGGAAGTGAGACGTGCTGATGCAGAGAGTGCTGTCAGTGGTGCTTGGCTTCCTAAGTCAAATTCGGCAGCTGCGTTTCAGAGTCAGTGTCGTTACTTATTTCGACCTAAAACAGAAAATATGAATGGCTTTAAAAGACTTCAAAATTGAAAATGAAATTTCCTTTCTATTTACCCGGGCTTTATAAAAGGCAAAATGTGACTTGTGCTGTCTGGGTTCCTGGCTGTAGAGTCAGCAACCAAAACACCAGGGTTCCCTGCTTTTCGGATCAGGGTGGGTGAGCAGGTGTAAACATCAGAGGGTGGAACTTGGCTTCCTGGGAAGGAAGTGCCAGCCACAAGAAGATAAGGGGGTGAAGTAAGGGTGACCTTGGGGTAAAGATGACAGGGTGGTGTTGTCTCCAAACGGCCAGATATGCCCCTAACCTAACCTATAGGCTTCTGCTAGTTGACTGCTCAAGAATCATAAACACATAGGTGGCTTTCATACCACCTATGGCCCTTACATACATCCCACTCTGTGTGGTTAATTAAAAAAAATACTTTAATTTATTTATTTTTCACTGTGCTGGCTCTTCCTTGCTGCGAGCAGGCTTTTCTCTAGTTGCGGTGCACAGACTTCTCACTGTGGTGGCTTCTTTTGTTGCAGAGCATGGGCTTTAGGGTACATGGGTTTCAATAGTTGTGGTGCCTGGCTTAGTTGCTCCTGGACCGGGGATCGAACCCGTGTCTCCTGCATTGGCAGGTGGATTCTTTACCACTGAGCCACCAGGGAAGCCCTGTGATGGTTAACTTAATGTGTCAACTTGGCTAGGCCATAGCACCCAGATATTTGGTCAAACACCAGTCTAAAAGTCACTGTGATGGCATTTTTTTTTTTTTAAAGCGATTAACCTTTAAATCAATAGACTTTGAGTAAAGTAAATTCTCTCCATAATGTGGGTGGATTGTGTTCAATCAGTTGAAGGTGTTAAGAGAAAAGACTAAGGTCCCTGGAGGAAGAAGGAATTTTGCCTCCAGACTGCCTTTGGACTCAAGATGCAATGTCAACTCTTCCTGGCTCTCTAGTCTGCCTGCCTACTCTGCAGATTTAGACTTGCCAGCCCCATAATCACATGAGCAGATTTATTAAAATCTCTCTCTCTCTCTCTACACACACACACACACACACACACACACACACCCTATTGATTCTGTTTCTCTGGAATACACACTCTCATCTCCAGTCGTCCTTGTCTCCACACATTTGATAAAGATGCTGCACCTTTCAGACCCTGTACCAGTAATTAGCCTTGGGAAAGTGAGGGCTTTAGTTACAGCATCTTCATACAGTATCAGCTTCAACACAGTGTCTGCTACATGATTGACACCTGGCAAATATTTGTTGCATACTTCTGCTCTGTTTCTCTCTTGTGAGAAGTCTTAGCTGGTCCAAAACTACTTATCTTTGAGGTCAGTGGATATTTCTTCTCCTCCTTGAAGTCCCCACTTCCACCTCAGCGGTGTTGCTTGCTCATACTGCTCATGGCAACTCACACACTATGACTGGACCCCACGTGGGGTGAACAGCATTCAGCCTCACAAGCAACTGTTTCACTCAGCTCCATAAGTTTTCTCCCTCCAACTAAATTATAAGCAGGGTGCCAGTGGAGACCGTCTTTCATGTTTATTTTATCTCCCCATCCAGCAGTTCTCTCCCATTAACTCAGTTTGATGACTCTCTCTATGACTTGGAATATAGACTTTTTAGTCATAACTTGAAATAGCTGAAAAAAAGATCCAGCTTTCCAGTTTTGCCTTTTGGTAGCCACCCTTATCCCTGTAAATTCTGTTCCCTTCTCAGTCATCAGGGGTGAGACCCCTCCGTTCCCTCCTTACTACTTATCACATTTTCTGTGCCCTCCTATTTCTCTACATTCTGAAAGATGTAGCCCAAATGCCTAGCCCTTTTACCCCACTGCAGTTTAACAAGGAAAGATAAAAGGGTGAAATTAAATGGTGGAATTTTTGTGGCTTTATAAATCTTTTAGTCCGAAGATTTATTTGAGAGTCAAGTTATGGAGGTTTATTCATCCATCCAACAGATGACTCTTCTAGAATGGGATAGACAGTGGAGGAGGATGTTTTCCTTGTTAGCAAATAGTATTGGTGGTGGTGGGGGTGTGTGGTCAGGGGAACATCTAGGTACCTTCTCATATCGTTTTTTAAAAAAATCTTTTAAATTTTTACCTTTTTTAAAAAATTAATTTTTATTGGAGTATAGTTGATTTACAATGATGTGTTAGTTTCTATTATATGGCAAGGTGACTCAGCTATACGTATACATATATCTCTTCTTTTTTGGATTTCCTTCCCATTTAGGTCACCACAGAAAACCGAGTACAGTTCTCTGGGCTATACAGCACATTCTCACTTAGTTGTCTGTCTTATCAATTCAGTTCAGTTCAGTCGCTCAGTCGTGTCCGACTCTTTGCGACCCCATGAACTGCAGCACGCCAGGCCTCCCTGTCCATCACCAACTGCCAGAGTTCACTCAGACTCACGTCCATTGAGTCAGTGATGCCATTCAGCCATCTCATCCTCTGTCGTCCCCTTCTCCTCCTGTCCCCAATCCCTCCCAGCATCAGAGTCTTTTCCAATGAGTCAACTCTTCACATGAGGTGGCCAAAGTACTGGAGTTTCAGTTTAGCATCATTCCTTCCAAAGAAATCCCAGGGCTGATCTCCTTCAGAATGGACTGGTTGGATCTCCTTGCAGTCCAAGGGACTCTCAAGAGTCTTCTCCAACACCACAGTTCAAAAGCATCAATTTTTCGGCACTCAGCTTTCTTCACAGTCCAACTCTCACATCCATACATGACCACTGGAAAACCATAGCCTTGACTAGATGGACCTTTGTTGGCAAAGTAATGTCTCTGCTTTTCAATATGCTCTCTAGGTTGGTCATAACTTTTCTCCCAAGGCGTAAGAGTCTTTTAAAATTTCATGGCTGCAGTTACCATCTGCAGTGATTTTGGAGTCCCCAAAAATAAAGTCTGACACTGTTTCCACTGTTTCTCCATCTATTTCCCATGAAGTGATACCAGATTCCCATGAAGTGATACCAGATGCCATGATCTTCATTTTCTGAATATTGAGCTTTAAGCCAACTTTTTCACTCTCCACTTTCACTTTCAAGAGGCTTTTTAGTTCCTCTTCACTTTCTGCCATAAGGGTGGTGTCATCTGCATATCTGAGGTTATTGATATTTCTCCCGGCAATCTTGATTCCAGCTTGTGCTTCTTCCAGCCCAGCATTTCTCATGATGTACTCTGCATATAAG
>NW_011489300.1:298819-317072 GCF_000754665.1 Bison bison bison | reverse complement strand
CTGAGGTTATTGATATTTCTCCCGGCAATCTTGATTCCAGCTTGTGCTTCTTCCAGCCCAGCATTTCTCATGATGTACTCTGCATATAAGTTAAATAAGCAGGGTGACAATATACAGCCTTGATGCACTCCTTTTCCTATTTGGAACCAGTCTGTTGTTCCATGTCCTATATGTAGTATCAATAATGTATATATGACAATCCACACCCCCAATTCATCTTACTCTCACTTCCCTACATTTATCTTTCATGTGATGAAAGTGAAAGAGTGAAATGAAAAAGTTGGCTTAAAATTCAACATTCAGAAAACTAAGATCATGGCATCTGGTCCCATTACTTCATGGCAAATAGATGGGGAAACAGTGACAGACTTTATTTTTTTGGGTTCCAAAATCACTGCAGATGGTGACTGCAGCCATGAAATTAAAAGTTGCTTGCTTCTGGGAAGAAAAGTTATGACCAGCCTAGACAGCTTATTAAGAAGAAGAGACATTACTTTGCAACAAAGGTCCATCTAGTCAAAGCTACGGTTTTTCCAGTGGTCATGTATGAATGTGAGAGTTGGAATATAAAGAAAGCTGAGCACTGAAGAATTGATGTTTTTGAACTGTGGTGTTGGAGAAGACTCTTGAGAGTTCCTTGGACAGCAAGGAGATTCAACCAGTCCATCCTAAAGGACATCAGTCCTGAATATTCATTGGAAGGACTGATGCTGAAACTGAAACTCCAATCCTTTGGCCACCTGATGTGAAGAACTGACTCACTGGAAAAGACCCTGATCCTGGGAAAGATTGGAAGTGGGAGGAAAAGGGGATGAGAGAGGATGAGATGGTTGGATGGCATCACCGACTCATTGGACATGAGTTTGAGTAAACTCTGGGACAGGGAGGCCTGGCGTGCTGCAGTCCATGGGGTCACAAAGAGTTGGACACAACTGAGCAACTGAACTGAACTGAACCTCTGCTTATAGCTATTTTCTTTTTAAAAAAAAAACTTGTATTTATTTTATTATCTGGCTGTGCTGGGTCTTTGCTGCACGTAAGTTTCCTCTAGTTGCAGTGAGTAAGGGCTACTCCTTGCTGCAGTGCACAAGTTCTCATTGTGGTGGCTTCCTTGTTACAGAGCACAGGCTCTAGGGCATGTGGGCTTCAGTAGTTGGGGCTCTCAGGCTCTAGGGCACAGGCTCAGTGGTTGTGGTACATGGGCTTAGTTTTTCTTGGCAAATTGGATCCTCTTGGACCAGGAATCAAACCAGTGTCCTTTGCATTGCAAGATGGGATCTTAACCACTGGAGCACCAGGGAAGCCCCATATAGGTACTCTTTTCTGCCCTGGGGATTTAGCAACATTTACTGAAAAAACAGTGAAGTAGGCTGAGACTGTTCCAAGGATTCCTGGTAGGAATTCTGGAGTGTTTCCTCAGGCATCGGGAAATATGCCTGCAAGGAGTTTTCTAAGAAGACAGTAGAGCAACTTTGAAAGCAGGCATTGACAGGAAAGCTTGTTGACAACCATGCCTAAAGTTTTTATTAACAGATGGATTTTTAAAAATCAAACATATATAGAAGTAAAGAGAATGCTATTATGAATCCTTGTTTACTCACCATCAGAATCAACTAAAATAAAAATGATCTAATTAAGTTTCAGGTATTCACGCAACATTTTTATTTTTTTAGCTAGAGTATTTAAAAGCAAATCTTAGACATCATGTCATATGTGTCTCTTATGGGCACATCCAAGTGATGATTCCCTAGCTCAGTGATTTTTCCTTGTTGTTCTTGTTTAGTGGCTAAGTCATATCTGACTCTTTTGCATCCCCATGGACTGTAGCCTGCAGGCTCCTCCATCCATAGGATTCTCCAGGCAAGAATACTGGAGTGGGTTGCCATTTCCTTCTCCAGGGGATCTTCCCTGATCAGGGATCTAACCTGAGTTTCCTGCATTGATAGGCGGATTCTTTACTACTGAGCCACAAGAGAAGCCCAATAGGTCTTTCAAATCTCTTTTAAATTTTATGAGTTCCCTCACCCCCACATTTTTTTTTCTTCCCATTTTCCCTATGCTATTTCCCACATTCTAGATTGCTTGATTACTTCCTTGTGGTGAAGTTTAACTTACTCTGTTATTGTATTTTTACACTTTCAGTCCAAGATCAGTTAGTCCAAGATATTTCATAGATGGTGCCATGTCTTCTTGTTGCATCACCTCTGGAGGTGGTGATGTCTAGTTGCCACTCTTTTAATGATGGATCAATTAGTCTAGGCTGAACAGTTTGAGTTTGGGGATCCTTAAAAAAAATTTTTTTTTTTTTTTTAGCAGATGTTTGTAGATAAGTTAGCAGTTGCCTGAGGGTAACTACCCTCAAGGCAGAATGAAATCAAATGATAAGATAGTGATGTTATTCCAAAGTTCATCTCCTGATGGTCCTATCATTGTCTCTTTTTCTATTGCTTTTTTAAGTCTCACTGTGTCACTTCTGGGGTGTGTGTGCTGTGTGTGTGTGTGCTTGACTGTTTTGTACATTCTTTCTTTCCTTTTTTAAGTAAACAATCTCAAATTTTTATTGTCTTCATAATATAACAAAATATGAAGCTCAAAACTGGATCAATTGGCCCTTTCTCTTATCTCCCCCCAGATCAAAAATGCTTGCATCTCTTAACAGTCAGCATTCTCCTAGATCTACTTCCCAGGTGGCTCAGCAGTAAGGAATCTGCCTACAATGTGGGAGACTCAGGTTCGATCCCTGGGTGCGGAAGATCCCCTGGAGGAGGAAATGGCAACCCATTCCAATATTCTTGCCTGGAGAATCCCATGGATAGAGGAGCCCAGCGGTTTACAGTCCATAGCGTTGCAAAGAGTCGGACATGACTGAATGACTAATACTAGATCTGCAGTTGGGCTCAGCACATTCAAGCTTCAGTACAGCCTTTATTGTAGTTTTAGCCTTTTTCTGGAAAATTGGCTGAGTCTGCCCACCATAGGCGCTCTGCTTCCTGTCATAACGCCACTTTCCCTGTGCATACAGAGAATCCTTGCCTTTCTTGTACTGTGTCACTCTGTGCAGCTGGCACTTGCCACACTTTGTACAGAAAGTCTGGCAGGTTTTAGGAACATTCACCACCTCTGCAAGAGCACTGTCGGCATAGAAAGAAGCTTTCTTATGTCTTGTTTCTTCCCAGAACCTGTCATAACTTGCAACTTATACATATTTTTGATGTGACTATAAAGTGAAAGATACGTATTTGACATTAAACTTGGTTTATGTTCATTATCTTTAATTTTAAAATCAGTGGATACTTCCTCTTGGGGACAGGGCCAAATGAAGCTACCTTTATTCATGCTGATTAATTTTTTTGGGGGGGAGATGCTCTGTAACTCCACACCTCTACAGAAATGAATTTTCATGCCGTTCACACCGATGACAAGTACTGAGAAAAATCCTGAGTTTCTTGGAAAGACAGGAATTGATAACTTCCCTGGAGGGTACAGTTTGGATATGAGCTTTCTCATTTTGGAAAAGGTTTTATGTGAACCAGGCTCCATAAGCTCTGGGGGCAGTGTGCAAGGTCGTGTGTCAAATAAGAGGACCCCTGTGTCTCCAGGGAGGCACAGGACAGATAATTGAACATGGGCAAGGAGCCTCTCTTGCATGTGGCCAGCTGCAGCACTGGTGGCCACGTTCTTGCCTAGTAGACAGGGGTGCATCGACTGGCCAGAGTAGGAATGAGTCACAACTGTGTGAGCTGTATAAACACAGCCATCTCACTGCTACTGGTCAAATAACTACACATTTCCCCGGTGGCTCAGACAGTAGAGAATCTGCCTGCAATGCAGGAGACCCGGGATAGATCCTTGGATCAGGAAGATCCCCTGAAGAAGGCAATGGCAGCCCACTCCAGTATTCTTGCTTGGGAAATCCCATGGACAGAGGAGCCTGGTGGGCTATACAGTCCATGGGGTCACAGAGTCGGACATGACTGAGTGACTGAGCAGCAGCTGTAGGATATGTTCTCATATAGTCCCCAAAAGGGATAATCATCACCTAGGATGGATCAGAATGTCATGAATGCCGAGACTGGGGGAAGGAACTCCAAGCCAGGGAGAACAGTGAGCCCTGGGTGCTGCCCGCTGGGTGCCAAGTAAGGCAGGCAGGCAGGGACACCAGCTGTCCTTGGGGACCACACAGAGGGGCTGAGTGCTTTATTATTTAGTGCTCTGGAGGCTTGAGGCCACCCTGCAGGGTTAATGTGCACAAAGAGCTACCTTTCCAGGGACTGATGGGAACAGAACTGCACGCTCAGTAATGGGAAAAGTGAGCCAGTCATTGCTCCGAGCAGGTCATCAGCACCTGGCTCTGTGTAGCATAGAGACAGACACACAGACACCTAGATGAATATGAAGGTGTGAAAGCCAATTGAGGACGAGTCAAAATAGGATCCAGCCAGAGAGCTATCACTTTATTAGTCTTCAGTTGTTCGGTCAGGAAGTGGAGGAGTGATGGGATGAATGGTGGTTCCCTGGCTGCAGTTTACTGATACATTGCTGGAGGTTGTTGGCTTTTACTTATTATTATTTTGTAAATGTATTTTTGTGTCTTTTATTTTTTAATTAATTTTTATTGGAGTATAGCTGCTTTATAATTGTATTAGTTTCTGCTGTACAGCAAAATGCATCAGCCATGTGCTGTGCTTAGTCACTCAGTCATGTCTGACTATTTGGACCCCATGGACTGTAGCCTGCTAGACTCCTCTGTCCATGGAATTCTCCAGGCAAGAGTACCGGGGTGGGTTGCCATGCCCTCCTCCAGGGGATCTTCCAGACCCAGGGATCGAACCCATTGCCTTCCGCATTGCAGGAGGATTCTTTATCACCTGAGCCACCAGGGAAGCCCAGCCATACATGCACGTATGCCCTCCTTTATTGGATTTCCTTGCCATTCAGGTCACTCCAGAGCACAGAGTAGTTCCCTGTGCTATTCAGTAGGTTCTCATTAGTTATGTATTTTATAGGCAGTATCAATAGCGTATATATGTCCATCCCAATCTCCCAATTCTTCCCACTGCCTCCCTCTCCCACTTGGTATCCATACATTTGTTCTCTATGTCTGTGTTTATTTCTATTTTGCAAACAGGATCATCTATACCGTATTTCTAGATTCCACACACGTGTTAATCAGAGTTTGAAAGCACATCATTCTTACCTCCCTGCCTTCTACACACTCACACACAACCCCCTCTGAGTTGTCCTCCCAGCTGGTTTCTAATCTAGATGCTGTAAATTCAGGATGGCTTGGCACCAACCTGTAAGGATGCCGATACCAAACATCTGTTCTCAGGAAAGAGCAGATGGACGTGACCACCTCTGGCTCCATCCAGCAGCCCAGCTGTCAGAGGAGGATTTCCTCTGAGTCTGCACTGTGAAGGGTGGACATACAGGGGGAACTGACTGCAGTGCTGGCCTGAAATGGGGGTCAGTGTGTTTTCCAGAACTTGGTTGCAATAGCAGACAATCAATGGTAGTCACATGGCATGTAACAATTTTTGTGAAGAAAAGTCAGCCTCCTGCAAAGGCAATCAGACAAGTCAAGATACCAGAGAAAAGTCAAGTTCTTATTTGGAAATCTGAGGAAAAGATTGGCTAAAAGCAACAGGAGAAGCTTTTTCCATCAAATTTTCTCAACTGCAGTCATGGGGAATCTTCCCTGTGGAAATTTCTAACATTATCAAATCTCTCTACTTCTCTTGGAAAACTTAGTTCTAAAACTCCACTGCTGTCTATCTTTGATAAGCTGCTTTGCTCTGATTATTTTTATGTGAAGAGTTATTGCTACACGGGGCTTCATTTTCCCACCACCTAGTCCCTGACCATTATGATGGTTTTTACAAACCTTGAAGTATTTCAGTTGCTCAAGATGATGCTCCTTGATTATCTGTATCTCTTTTAGAGCAGCTTGGGTTTATGCCAAACTATGTTTCTTCCTGGGGCTTCCCTGGTGGCTCAGATCGGAAAAAATCTGCCTGCAATGCAGGAGACCTGGGTTTGATCCCTGGGTAGGAGAGATCCCCTGGAGAAGAAAATGGCAACCCACTCCAGTATCCTTGTATGGGAAATCCCATAAACAGAGGAGCCTGGAGGGCTACAGTCCATGGGGTCACAAAGAGTTGGACACAGCTGAGCAACTAACACTATATGCCTATATATGCCTAAGTTTCTTCCTGAGAGGTGTAGCTGCTTCTATTAACCCTCTACCTCTGGTGGTACTGTTGCTTCCATCATAAGCTGCACTGAAGCTGTCCTCTTCAAACCACAGATGACCACATGAGCAACCCTTGCACTGGTCCTTCCCCCATCATGAAAGGTGGTGTAGCAGTAGCAATGGAGGAGACCATGGTAGAAACCCCGGATGTACTTATGTTGAGAGTTAACCTCCCCCCACCCCGACTCACAGCCATGGCAAGATAACGGACCCCAGCATAGGCTCCCCTTGACCTCCAAGCCAGACTCAGATGACAATCACTGGAAGCATCTCTATAGCCTTAGCCATAAAGAACAACATCGTTTAGATGGTGAAGCAATGGCTGCTGGGGATCTCAGAGCATCCTCACCAAGAGCCAAGATTCCTTCTCTGCTTAAACATCTGCTTCCTTGTGGGGTTGCTGACTTTATGTGAGAACTATGGCAAAGGCCAGATTGGATAGGCACAGATTTCAACTTTATCCTGTGCAGAGTGGCCAAGCAGATGAGACCCCATGTAGGGAACACTCGTTTTCTTCTTTTTCTCTTGATAAACTCTTCATCTTCTTATCAAAGTCAGCTCAGACATCACAGCTCAGTGGTGTCTTCTCTCCCCAAGTGAGAAGTAAACATTCCCTCTTCTGTAAAAACTTCCCTTGGGGTCACCATTTTGTATCTGCTTATTTCTATGTAGGCTTCCTCTCCTGGATCATTAGCTGCTGGAGGTTGAAGCTCAAAGATCACTCATCATTTTATTATTAACAAAAATAACTTTTTGTTATTTCCAGCCCAGATCCTGGTACACACGTTGTAAGTGATCAATACACAGTTGTAAATGGAAGTAAACCAATTTATTTAACCAGTGGGTCATGATAGCTTGATGCTGTTACTTTTTTCTAAAAAAAATAACTTTTTATTTTGTACTGGGGTATGTTCCATTAATAATGTTGTAATAACTCAGCCATACTTATATATGGATCCATTCTCCTCCAAACCCCCTTCCATCCAGGCTGCCACATAACATTGAGCAGAGTGTTACCTTTTTAAAAAATTGAAATATAGCTGATTTACAATGTTGTATTAGTTTCAGGTGTTGAGCAAAGTAATTCAGATGTGTGTGTGTGTGTGTGTATATATACCCACACATATGTATAATATGTATACACATTATATGTACATATGTAAGTATTTATATATTATATATAATCCTTTTTCAGATTCTTTTCCCTTATAGATTATTACAAGATATTGAATGTAGTTTCCTATGCTGTATAGTAGGTCCTTCTTGTTTATCTATTTTATGTATAATAGTATTGGTTATTATGTATAATAGTATAGTTATTATGTATAATAGTTTCTGTTAATCCCAAACTCCTAATTTACTCCTCCCTCACCTTTCCCTGTTGGTAACCATAAATTTGTTTTCTGTGTCTGAGTCTGTTTTCGTTTTGTAAATAAGTTCATTTGTTGATGCCGGTATTTTAAAGAGAGACAAAGCAGGAAAGACCACATCCATATGTGAATTGCCACCCCATCGCATCACCCCAGGGCACATAGTCACACACAGGTGGACTGTGGGCCCTGGAACCGGACACTTTATGATTGTGAGCAGTGACACAATCAAACACAAGAATGGGGACTCCCTGTGCAAGTCTACAGTGAACGGATTGTCTGTGACCATCCATCTAAAGTCGACAGTTACCTGTCTACATGTGCTTGAGAATATGACCAAGATTCTTCCGGTTCCCTTCATGAAGGAGCTTTTCCATAAACACGGATTTGTACTCCATGGAGATCAGAGCCTTAATGAAGCTTAAAAGCCAGGGTTCACGCATGCCCTGCCCCTAACAATTTAGTGCAGAAGATTGGCTTTTCCTCTAGTCTGTTGCTGGTACAAGGGATATGGCATCACTGCGCAGGTTACAATGGAATCCAAAACAAGGGCTTTTTAAAGAACAATCAGGCAGGCTGACTGATGCCAGCTGGATCAACTGTGCCATGTTTGCATACCTGAGGGGAGAACCCGCACCGACCTCTTAAATTGTTTCCTGCACAACGATTTTATTTTGGGTTTAGTTTGATCTTGCAGATTCCTGCTTCCTTCACGGTTGAAGGCATTCCATATTCATCTGGCATAATGACACGCATCATCTATCAAAGCAGAAACTTGTTCTCTTGTTTCCTGCAGCTTGTAGCTGATGCCACCTTCAGCTGAAAAGTGTGGGAGGTCAGCAGTGAACAGGGTAGTTGATGTAACTAGAGATTATCACGCTAAGTGAAGTAGGTCAGGAAGAGAAGGACGAACGCCATAAGATATCACTTACATGTGAAATCCAAAGTGTGGCACAAACGAACCTATCTATGAGACAGAAGTAGACTGATGGAGAGCAGGTTTGTGGTTGCCAAGGCGGGGAGGGGGTCGGGGAGGGATGGACTGGGAGTTGGGGTTGGTAAATGCAAACTATTGCATTTAGAATGGATAGACAACAAGGTCCTAATGGATGGCACAGGAAAACTATATTCACTATCTCGTGATAAACCACAATGGAAAAGAATATTAGAAAAGGACGTCTGTATGTGTATAAGTGAGTCGCTTTGCTGTATAGCAGAGATTGGCACCACGCTGTAAATCAGCTATTGTTTTTGTTGTTTTAGTTGACTCTTTGCAACCCCATGAACTGTAGCCCACCGGGTTCCTCTGTCCATGGGATTTCCCAGGCAAGAATGTCGGGAGTGGATCTTCCAGCCCCAGGGACTGAACCTGTGTCTGGTGCTTGGCAGGTGGATTCTTTACCACTGAGCCACCAGGGAAGCCTACTATACTTCAATTTTTTAGGAAAAGCCCTTACAAGGGAGTGGAGTTGATCACAGCCTTTTAGGTAATCTTACCAGGATGTTTCATGCATTCTGGATTCACAGAGCTGGAAGGGACCTTAAGAAACAGAGACAGAAGTCACGTGCCTCTGGGCCATCCCACTAGACACCCTTTTCAGGCACATGGATGAGCGAGTGTCATTCAAGAAAGGAGATTCCATTACCATCAGTAATCAATTACTGTGTTTAATAACTTCCCCTAATAAAAAGATCTTTCTTACATCCAACCAACATCTTTCATACTGCAATCTCTCTGCTGAGTTATTCTTCAGAGTGGGGATGAAAGAAATCATTCATCATCCTCTTTTCACATAACAAGTGTATAGAAGACGGTCCAAGTCACTGCTCGGCATTGTTTCAGTTCTTTTCTCACTTCCGATGCTCCAGTCATCTTTGTTACTGTACAATCCCTGCCAAGTTCCCCACATGCACAGATACCCACTTCTGGGGTAGATCATTCATGAGCACTCAATAGCATGAGTAATGAGGTGGTGGTTGCTTGGTTCTGGAATGTGACGTGGGGTGAATGCTTTTCCAAATTGGATTTGCTTTGAGAAACCAACATATATTTAAACATCTATCACGTGACTGGCACTGTGCTGATTTGTGTAACATGTGAGCCTGTGTTTCCTTTAGCTCACTCTGCTGGAATAAAACTAATTCCACATGGGGACGTGGAGGAGCCATACAGCCTTCTAGAGGCTTCCGCCCGCAAAAAAGCTGGGGGAGGAATTGCAGATTTGGGCAAAGAGGCAGCTGGTGAATCCTTTCATATATATTTCTTATACTAGTTACCAATTTCCTCTGTCATCAGGAAATTACAGAGCATTGGCCCGAAAGAACAGGAAGGTCATCTGAGCAAGTCTACAATGTCATGGTGAGAGTGTCTCACCCAAGAAAGACCCCAGCTCCACCCCTTACTACTTGAGAGACTTTGGGAATATCGTTTATCATCTATGAATCTCAGGTTTCTTATTTATAAAATGGACTATTAGTACATTATTTTCATGAGGATGAAATGAGATAATAGTGCAAATTGTACACGGTAGCTACTGTTTTATATAGTTGTCTAGTTGCTGCTTAGAGTTTTCTAGGAATGCAGTCATGGTATCTATTTTCTTGTTTTTTAGTATTTTATCAGTCAAATGACTGTGACTCCTTCCTTATACTCAACTGAAATCTGTCAAGTTTGAGGTGTTTTCATTGTAGTTGTTGACTTTCTTCTGATTAATCATTTGAGTACTAGGTGGACTTCTCTGGTGGCTCAGATGGTAAAGAATCTGCCTGCAGTGCAGGAGACCTGGGTTTTATTTCTGGGTCAGGAAGGTCCCCTGGAGGAAGACATGGCTACCCACTCCAGTAGCACATGGGCCTGTGTTTCCTTTAGCTCACTCTGCTGGAATAAATACTACCCACTCCAGTAGTCTTGCCTAGAAAATTCCAAGGACAGAGGAGCCTGGCAAGCTACAGTTCATGGGGTTGCAAACAGTTGGACATGACTGAAAGACTAACACTTTTTTTCCTTTTGAGTACTAGGCACAGTCATAAGCAGCTTTAGAGATGCTCTTTATACTGTATTCCATTTAATCCATCCTCCCTCCTCCACCCAGTTGACAGAACCAAGTCTATTCTCAGAGACATGAAAGAAGGCCCCTGGGATCACACAGTTAGAGCCTGGATCCTAACCTAGTCTTATGCTCCCCCAAGACACATATTAAGCCTCTGTTTTGTACACTAAATCACCCTTTCTTCCCCCAATTTGGCAATCTAATAACAAGAAAAATAAAGCAAAACTATCATTTAAGAAACTTAAATCATTGTACTACTTGAAATCCTTTTTGGAATGAACAATAATAATGATAATGTTGGGTTACATGTGAAAGGTGTGTTTCAAATATGAGTGGAAAATTAAACCAATGATTAGTAGTGGTAGGTCCAAATTATTTCAGGTTTGGTTAGTTTTGGCCAAGTTAGAAGGATTAATATTTTCCATCTCATCACACCTTTACTTACAGATGAACAGGCTTTAACGTAACATGATCCTGGCAGTAGGAGTGTGCATCAAGTCCACCTATGAAATCAACTGCAAATACAACATAGCCCGACATGAATAAGTGTGCAAATTCACATAATAGTAGATGATTTAAAAAGAACACATAAAAAGCTAACAAAAATATTTATCACACAATGGAAGAATGTGTATTTAATCTAAAGACTGTTCAAAATATTATCAGTGGTCAAAACATGGGGAAATTTAAAACAAGTTTTTTAATGGAGGATAATTGTTTTACAATGTTGTGTTGGTTTCTGTCATATATCAACATGGATCAGCCACAGGTGTACATATGTGCCCTCCCTCTGGAACCTCCCTCCCACCTCCCACCCCATTCCACCCCTCTAGGTTGTCACAGAGCACCTGAAAAAAATGGGGAAATTTGAAGAAACACACACAGAATTTGGGATCTTAGGGACTGAAAAATCACAGTTGTTACTGGCTTTAGTAAAAAATGAAGTATACTAAATAGTATTAGATTTTAAATAATGTGCTTGTCCTTAGGCATACAAATATGCCCTTTCCCCTCATATATCAAAAGATATACCTTTTCTTCTTGTTGCCAGAAACCATTATGTTTTCCTTAAGAATATTTATTGCATTATTAGAAAGACCTTTGAGAAGTCACAAAATCTATGTCCTTGCCCTCTGTCTTCAAGCCATTCCTGACAAATAAGCACCTGCATTTTGCAGAGAAAGTTTCAGCTTCTCTCCGGTAGTGTGGTACTTGCCTCACACTGTATAGACTCACTAATTTTGTTAATATTCTTTCTAATCTGTTTCCACTTTGATCAAAATCTCAATCTTTCTTTTGCAAACTTAATGTCCATGGTTAATCTTAGCTCATTTCTCCTGTGTTTTTTTTTTTTCCTGCTGTAGTCCATTAAAGCTATTAATTAGGTCATATCAAGCTCTGGTTATATTATAGTACTCTAACATTAACTCTAACATATACATCTATGTGGATATATAGGAACACCCTGAGCTTGGTATGTGTGTGTGTTTAGGTACACAAGATGTGAATATTTTATCATATTCTCCACTCAAAACAGGCATGCTAGTAAACTGTGATTTTGAGAAAGATGAATTAGCCTAGAAGTTCAGAGGGGCCAAGAAAAGCCCATCCTTTTCCTACCAAGGCACATAAGTCACCTGGACGCAACCTTAAGGAGAGAAGTAGTCAGAGAAGAGTCAATCTGAGACACTAAAATGATTTTCCCAGGACTTCCCTGTTGTCCAGTGGTTAAGAATCCACCTGCCAATGCAGGAGACACAGGTTAGATCTTTCCTTAGGGAAGATCCCACAATGCCTTGGGGCAACTAAGCCTGTAAGGTGCAACAAGAGGAGTCCTGGGATGAAAAGCCCTTGTGCAGCAAGAAGACCCAGTGCAGCAAAAAAAAAAAAAAAACTTTAAAAAATTCTTCTATTAAAAAAGGAATCTTGTCAGAGAGAACTACCAGTGTCTAAAGGGGTCATTTAGTCAGATTAGATTAAGTTTTTATTAGATTAGATATTTAATCAAATATCCAACCCCTGACCTTGTTGACCAATGGGTGAAAATTTAGAAGGAAAAATCACATGATCAATTAACATTATTGATTAAAAATTGAATGGTCCTAAAAGAAAAAGTTGGGTGGTACTATAATTTATTGAACTGATATGGAAAATATTTTCATAGTTAAAGATACTATGACTTACAGAGGCACCTTTGGAAGTTGAAGGGTATGTTAAAAGAAACAAAATTATAAAAACATACATTCATGAATAAAATTATTCAATTAAAAATTATTTCAAAATAAAATTATTTATAAAAATGAATATTAAAATCAATATACATATTTATTAAAGCAGAATAAAAAGAAAACATATTCATTTGAACATTAAAATGTAACATTAACATAATGATTATTTTTGGTATAAATTCAGGTACTGCCATGAATCTGCTCCATGGTCCATGTCTGTCTGTAATATACCACATCACTGATATTTTGGGGGAAAATATACACATATCTTTTCAATATGGTTTTATTATTTTTATAAATTTATTTACAATCTTATTCAACATTTCTTTTTATGATTAGTAAACTTGAAATTGCTGATATCTTGATTGCCTCTGCAAATCATAGTATTTTTAACTATGAAAATATTTTCCATATCAGTTCAGTTCAGTCGCTCAGTCGTATCCAACTCTGCAACGCCATGGACTGCAGCATGCTAGGCTTCCCTGTCCATCACCAACTCCCAGAGCTTGCTCAAACTCATGCTGATAAATGCCAAGCAAATTTGCTACAGAAAGGACAGGTCTCATATAGTTTAGCCCAAATACTTTCCCAAGCACTGCAATTTTACCTCCATTTAGCACATCTTTCTGTGCCAAAAATTTTACAAGACACAAAATAACTTGCATTTATTTATGATACTTTTTAGATCTTCTCACAAATTAACTTTTTTCCATTTTGGTGCAGAATATAAATTTGTCAAATAAAATGCAGCTCTGTCAAAAGAGTCTTTTCTCAAGTCAAGAGATTTCAAAAGGGAACTATGAAACTGAAAATCAAATTTCATATAACATTTGAACTCTCAATATTTAATTTGTCCAGTTCGCTTGTTTTGTGAACATAAATTTCTATGTTTTCTTTTTTTTGTAAGCTTTCACTTATTACCATTTACTAACAAGTTCAAAAGATGATTTTGGGGGTGCTTCATTTGTTGAATAATTTGACTTAAGTTCTTCAACTGATCTTGAATGCAGTGCAGCTAAAATGTGGAAGACTCATTTATAAAATGCTCACAGTCATCTGGATTAATTTACGAAGTAGTTCTTTAAAGACAGAAATGACCCTAACTGATTGATGAAGAGAAGCCAAGAGAGAAAACATTCTGTCATCCCAAAGACTTTGTTTTGTTTGCTTATTTTCAACATCAATTGCATTACAAAAATATACTCAGGGAAATGCAAACCAAAACCACAATGAGATTCTACTTTATATTCACTAAAATGGTTATAAAAATCAGATAATAAATGTTGGTAAAGATGTGGAGAAATGGGAACCCTCATGCACTTCTGGTGGTAATGTAAAATGTTGCAAGACTGGTGGTTCTTAAAAGAGGAAATACAGAGTTACCATGCATGCATGCATGCTCAGTCATGTCTGACTCCTTGCGACCCATGGACTGTAGCCTACCAGGCTCCTCTGTCCATGGGGATTCTCTAGACAAGAATGCTGGAGTGGGCTGCCATGCCCTCCTCCAGGGGATCTTCCTGACCCAGGGATCGAACCCATGTCTCCCACATCTCCTGCATTAGCAAGTGGATTCTCACTCCTAGGTATATACCCAAGAGAAATGGAAACATACGTCCACACAAAAATTTGTACACAAATTTTTAAACTCTCAATATTTAGTTTGTCCAGTTTGCTTATTTTGTGAGCATAAATTTCCATGTTTTCCTTTTTTGTAAGCTTTCACTTATTGCCATTTACAAAAAGATTCAAAAGATGATTTTGAATCATTTTGGAAACAGCATTATTCATCATATCCAAAAGGTGGAAAAAGCAGGTAATTAAGAAACTGAAAACATCAAGAATCTTTTATGGGTAGAACAGAACAATGTTGTTTTTGACAACAGAAACCTGATATTTCCATATTAGAAAAATAGTTTTTTAAGCACACACTGACACTCCCCATTTGCCAGCGTAGGAATACAGTTTAAGTCAAGAGGTAAACTGAAGTGTTTATAGATTTTAAAGTTTTTAAAAATGATGCTTTAAAAAATGAAGTTGTTCTTTGACCCAACGAAATACTTGAAAACAGCTCAGTAGGAAATAACCAGCTTTTTAAGCTTTCAGAGTGGTAGCTGTATCACACTGTTAAGAAAGTGAAGTGACTGCATTCTAAAAGTCACCGTAATGAGAAAGATGTGAGAACAGAAGCTGCTGAATCAAGGAGTTGCTCCAGTAGAAATAAGGAGATGAATCGCAATGAAACCCGAGAAGTAGCAGAGGAGGCATAGATGGGTTTTCAGAAATATTAGAAAAGGAGAATTAGAAACAAAACATGAAATCTGAAGCAATCACAGCAAGAGCACCATTTAAGGGTCTTTGGCAGAAGAGTGGCCTTGGAGGAGACGAGGAAGACAGAAGGTAGGGGGGTTGTACATAACTTGCTGAGTGACCTGCAGGATAATTGACTTGAATTCTCTGCTTATTAAAGTCTTAAAATGTAGAACAGAAAAATCAGCACAATTAAGAGCTGGCATCAATGGTGCAGAAAAGCCGGCTACAGAGAACATTGCCCTATTCACCCATTCTCGGAAACTGAGGTGTTACTATAAAAGATCCCTTGGGGAGAGCCCACAGCCTAGAAACCCCATTGTTCGTAGTCCTTTCAAATGTATTTCCTGTGCCAACTTCCAACCACAGAGCCAAGTGACTTCTTGGAACAAATTATGTTACTTTCAATGGAACATTTTTGCGGTTATTCACTTTCCCCATGGCAGATCCCAGACAGGGGCTTTCACTGACCTGGAGGAACTCCAAAGCCACTCTGGATTTACAGCATCATCTTACTGTACAAACACAGAACTGTTTTCCACTTGTTGGGCTTCCCTGGTGGCTCAGACGGTAAAGAATCCACCTGCAATGCTGGAGAACCGGGTTCCATCCCTGGGTCAGGAAGATCCTCTGGAGAAGGGAATGACTACCCACTCCAGTATTCTTGCCTGGAAAATTCCATGGACAGAGGAACCTGGTGGGCTACAGTCCATGGGGTCGCAGGGCATGACTAACACTTTCACTTTTCTTTTTTTTCCACTTTTCCACTTGTAAGAGATTCACAACTGAGTCTTCTGTTTGACTACAGGGAACTTTTGGTCATCAGTGAGGTTTCCAATAGATAACTCAGTACTACTGACTCAGGGCTTCATCCAGACACTGCAATCCTGACTGACACCTAAAGCAAGACAGGCCATTTTCAGTGAGCACTCAAGCTATCATTTATGTCCCAGGTTTAACTAGATTCACCTTGGTGGCTGAATTCACCCAGGTAAAGAACTCGCCTGACGATGCAGGAGATACAAGACATGTGGGTTTGATCCCTGGGTTGGGAAGATCCCCTGGAGAAGGGCATGGCAATACAGTCCAGTATTCTTGCCTGGAGAATCCCCATGGACAGAGGAGCCTGGCAGGTTACAGTTCATGGGGTCACAAACACTGGACACGATTAAGTGCGCACACACACAGCCAGCAAAGAATGAACCAGAATGCATGCATTTTTTTTTCTGATCCAGCTCTGTTGCACACTGCCTTGTCTCTGATTGGGAAACACGGAGACACTCTACCATTGCATTTAGCTCAGAGAAATGGAAAGACTTGGGAGGATGAGGATCAATTAACAGATTTCTCTGAGCCTGCTTCTTGCTCTATCATTGTTCCCACTATGTCGTTATGAGACTATTCTAATAAGCATTTATTTTATAGGTCGCCAGCAATACTGCTTAAGGGAGCACTGCTCAGGCTTCTATTCAAATATGGGGGCCTTACATTGTGATTTACTCGTTCTGTGATAGGAATTCATAAGAGAAAAGCCAGGGCAGATGCTCGACATCCACTGAGTTCATGCAGAGAGGCCCTTAACAGACCACAGGGAGGATTTTGCAGACCCCCGTAGGTAATGAAGGCTTTTAGGAGAGACCAGTGATTTCTGAGGGAGCTGGCAACTGAACTCTGCCTGTGTTACTAGGGAACGAGCTGGCCCACAGCATCGCTGATCTGCTGCCTCCCCCTGTCTGAAGAATCTGAGCTTTCAGAGGGCATGACCCGCTGTGCCAAATCGCAGACCATGGTGGGGCAGCTCACATCACACAGAGTGGGTACAGGCATGGTGCCCCCATGGGTCTGCTGTAGCTGGTGAACTTGACCATGCCCTGAAACGCTGCTGACCCCCAGAGGAGGTGGTTAAGGCTGTGCAACCGCCTGCCAGAAATAACTTTAGGAATGTTAAGAGCTGTTCAAACTGGTAGATGACAGCCCACAGGCAAGCTTTATAAATGTTCATAATTGTTCTCTAATGCAGGAAATTTACCATCCTCTCCCCACCCCACCTTTCAGAAAGCACTGGGAACTGAAGAAGGGAAACTTCTCACATGGGACCCCTGAGACACTCAGGGAGAAGTCAGCCTCACTGGAAGGGCAGAGTCTACCACCTTAGAGGCGGCCTTGGCCAGGTCTGTCTTCCAGCACGTTTACCTCTTTTTGCCTGCTATCAGCCATGCAAGATGGACTCATCTCACTTCATCTGGTCCCCCTCAGGCAAAGGCACGGATGTGGAAAACTGATACAGCGCAATGACTCAGATGGCACTATGGCCTGGGAAACACCAAGAGGTGTCACTGGGAGAGTCTGGAGGGTCTGGAAGAAACTACACGTCTGTCTGGGGGCCCCAGTCCTTCCTCCTCTTGGGGGGTCGGGGTGGGGAGGCAATAAGAGGCCAGCTGTCTTCAGCTGGGGAGTGCATGCCCCAGGGGATGTGAGGACTTCCCAAATGGTGTGTAATTTAAGGTGGAGGTGGGAGTGTTAGTTGCTCAGTCGTGTCCAGCTCTTTGCGACCCCATGGCCTGTAGCCCACCAGGTTCCTCTGTCCATGGAATTCTCCAGGCAAGAATATTGGAGTGGGTTGCCATGCCCTTCTCCAGGGAACCTTCCCGACCCAGGGATGGAACCTGTGTCTCCTGCACTGCAGGCAGATTATTTACCATCTTAGCCACCCAGGAAACCAATTTATGGTTCAGTTCAGTTCAGTTCAGTCGCTCAGTCGTGTCCGACTCTTTGCGACCCCATGAATCTCAGCACGCCAGGCCTCCCTGTCCATCACCAACTCCCGGAGTTCACTCAGACTCACATCCATTGAGTCAGTGATGCCATCCAGCCATCTCATCCTCTATCGGCCCCTTCTCCTCCTGCCCCCAATCCCTCCCAGCATCACAGTCTTTTCCAATGAGTCAACTCTTCGCATGAGGTGGCCAAAGTACTGGAGTTTCAGCTTTAGCATCATTCCTTCCAAAGAAATCCCAGGGCTGATCTCCTTCAGAATGGACG